>NW_004798868.1:48586-49978 GCF_000002075.1 Aplysia californica | reverse complement strand
ATGGAAATATACAGTTATAAGATACACGTAAAGAACATGGAAATATACAGTTATAAGATACACATAAAGAACATGGAAATATACAGTTATAAGATACACGTAAAGAACATGGAAATATAAAGTTATAAGATACACGTAAAAATCATGGAAATATACAGTTATAAGATACACGTAAAGAACATGGAAATATACAGTTATAAGATACACGTAAAGAACATGGAAATATACAGTTATAAGATACACGTAAAGAACATGGAAATCCGTTCGTTATTTTAATTGTTCAATCTTTTGCAGCGCTCATATGACCTAATGCAGTTGCGAGCGCTGTAAAACTTTACTAAACTAAAAAAATGTGAGGCAACGTGGTGAAATCAGGCGCTCGTCAAAATAATAAAGTCGAAGAAAACGGTATTTTTATCTTCCAGTTCGATAATTTGTATCAAATTTTTGTGTTTTGGCTCAACATCTTTTACGTCCCTTTAAGAATACTTTGCTGTATGGCTTTTACTGAAACACGTTGATTAAGGTCACAAAAATTGGAAGTTTTCAGTTTCCAAGGACTCTAAAACCAGGCGACACCCACCTTCCATCGCTAATATCTCGACTTCTATTCTAGATAGATGGGTAATTTTTCATCGAAAGTGAGACAAGTGAACAAGCTTTCAGATGATACCGATAACTCTGTATGCTTAAAAATTGACAAGCGCCTGATTCCACCGCGTCGTGACACATATACATAAAAATCATGGAAACACACACTGATAAGATACGCGTAAAGACCATGGAAGTACGTTTGTTATTTTAAATGTTCAATCTTTTGCTGCGTTCTTATTATGACTTTATGCAGTTGTGAGCGCTGTAAAACCTTATTAAACTAAACTGGGTGGTTGGCGGGTGCTCTGGTGTGGTTTGCCCCTTCTTTCCTATGAAACATCTATCGTCCTTATCTCCCCTTCTTTTTCTTTTTTATGTTTGTTACTCTCTTGTAACACCTCTAATCTTCTGGCGCTCATATGGCCTTATGCAGTTGTGAGCGCTGTAAAACCTCTACTAAAACTAAACAAAATGTTTTGCTGCTGTCTTTCAGCTTTCCACCAAGAAAGCAAGCTGATTGAGCTCAATGCGGACACCCTTGTACGGATTATTGTTGTGGTGTAAGTGAAGCTAATTCTTATATTTGTTTACGATAATGTAAGATAAGGTACGATAAGGCGAGATAAGATAAGATAAGATAGGTCTATTTTTTTGGTTTTTGTTAGTGTGATAAGTTTTACCAATTATTTCATTTGTGTGTATGATAGTACTTTTTGGGGTTATATTCCTAACCCTTTTACTTTTTTTTGTGATACTGTATATATATATATATATATTTTTTTTTTTTTTTTTTTCTTT
>NW_004798868.1:47201-48486 GCF_000002075.1 Aplysia californica | reverse complement strand
AAGATAAGATAAGATAGGTCTATTTTTTTGGTTTTTGTTAGTGTGATAAGTTTTACCAATTATTTCATTTGTGTGTATGATAGTACTTTTTGGGGAGATTATCTTTACTTAGTTAGCATTTCATTGTTTAATTCATCATGATATTTATTTTTGTAATGTTACAATTTCTCTTTTTTTTGTGGGTGTGTATGATGGGTTTTTAAAAAATAATATCTTTGTGGATGGTCGGCGGATGCTCTGGTGTGGTTTGCTTCTTCTTTTCTATCAAACGTCTATCGCCTTTATCTCTTCTCCTTCTTTTTTTGTGTTTGTTACTTTCTTGTAACACCTCTAATCTTCGGCACTTATAATGACCGTATTGTGTGTTGCAAGTGCTGTAAAACTTTTACTTTAAAAAAAAAAAAATAATTTTTTTTTCCCTTTCGTAATAAACTTTTTTTTTGTTTCGTTTCCTCGTCAGTTTGGTGTTCCTGCTGCTGTTCAACGCAGTGCTGTTTTATAAACTCTGGTCGCTGGAGAGCTACGCCAGCTCACTGTACGGAGTCCCCACGCAGGAATCTCTGGAGAACTTGGCGTGAGTTACGCTCTTTTGGTTTTTTCTTCGTTTTCTCTTTTCTTTCTTTCTTTTTTCTTTTTTTCTTTTTCCCTTTTCTTTTTTATCCCTCTTCTTTTTTTTCTTTTTTTTCTTCTTTTTTTTCTTCTTTGTCTTCTTTTTTATTATTTTATTTTATTTTAATTTATTAAAAAAATTTTTGTAAGTGTTTTATGGCTCGCTACCACATAAGGTCATATGAGCGCGCGGGACACATTAACATTAAATGGTTTCAGTTGGTAGGAAATTTAGAATTTTGCCTGGGTGGCGGCCGAAGCCTACGTGCATTTCGTAAAACTAATTACAGAATCACATTCAGTGCCGTTTTTTTCACCGTTGTTTGCTGTTCATGGTGGGTAATGATGGTCACCCAGCGCTTTAAATAAACGAATCCTGAAACGTGGGTGGTTGGCGGGAGCTCTGGTGTGGTTTATTCCTTCTTTCCAATCAAACGTCTATCGTCCTGATCTCTCCTTTTTCTTTTTTATGTTTGTTACTCTCTTGTAACACCTCTAATCTTCTGGCGCTCATATGACTTTATGCAGTTGCGAGCGCCGTAAAACCTCTACTAAAACTAAACAAAAAAACCTGAAACTTATCTCTACAACTTTTAAGCCATTCTCTGTGCTGTTCTGTGTGTGTCTTGTGCTATATATAGGCCTTCTGAATGTAGCACACTTGAGAGGGGAGGGG
>NW_004798868.1:34983-44311 GCF_000002075.1 Aplysia californica | reverse complement strand
CATCATCATCATCATCATCATCATCATCATCATCATCATCATCATCATCATCAATGTGCTTTAGATCTATGAAGTGATCAGCTGAGCTTTATACCTCCTTTTTTCCCCTCATTTTATTTCGTTTTTCCCCCTTTTATTTTTCTTTCATTTCATTTCTTTTACGACGCAGTGAGATCAGGCGCTCGTCAATTTTTGGGCATGTGGAGTTATCGGTATCATCTGACAGCTGATTTATTTGCCTTGCTTCCAATGAAATAAACATCCATTTATCGTGAATAGAACTCGAGATATTTGCGATTGAATGAGATGAGGTCGCCATTTTTCAGTGTTGAAATTAGCGAGAAAGTGGCCGCCAAAGTTTGGTGACTACAATAGCTAAAGAGTCTTTAAAAACTGAAAAATGACACATTTTTTTAAACCTTTAATCAGGGTTTTTCAGTAAAATTCACTGAGTAATATGTTGTTATATAGACATAAAAGAGGTTGTCAAAAATAAAAATTTGATAAAAATTTCCAAACTGAAATACCTGTTTTTCCGATTTTCTGTATTTTGACGAGCGCCTGATTTCACCACGCTACCTCCCATTTGATGAAGATAAGATGAAGAAGAAGAAGAAGAGGAAGAGGAAGAAGAAGGGGGAGAGGAAGAAGAAGAAGAAAGTAGAAGAAGAAAAAGAAGAAAAAGAAGAAGAAGAAGAGGAAGAAGAAGAAGAGGAAGAAGAAGAAGAAAGTAGAAGAAGAAAAAGAAGAAAAAGAAGAGGAAGAAGAAGAAGAAGAGGGAGAGGAAGAAGAAGAAGAAAGTAGAAGAAGAAAAAGAAGAGGAAGAAGAAGAAGAAGAGGGAGAAGAAGAAGAAGAAGAAAGTAGAAGAAGAAAAAGAAGAGGAAGAAGAAGAGGGAGAGGAAAAAAAAGAAGAAAGAGTGTTTCTTACCTTAAGTGGTTCTGGTGTTGGTTGTTTTGCTGACATCGTTTTGATAAAAAAAATGTTCTGAAAGTTTTCATATTTGGAAAGCTATTTTGTGCGCTTGGTGTAATTGTATGTAATGATTCTCCGATATTGCTTTTGTGTAAAAATGTGTAGGGTTGATAAAAATGTTCTCTGTAAAAATATTCCATGGTTGAAAATATGTATGGCTTGTCATGTTTTGTTGAAAATGTTTATGGCTGAAAATGTTTTTTTGTAAAAAAAACCACCAATGCGTAAGACTGAATATGGTTTTGCAGACAAAATTTTGATAAGTTTTTGTAAAAAGAAAACGATGTGTAAGGCTGAAAATGTTTTTGTGGACGACATTTTGGAAAAGTTTTCGAGAAAAAAAAATCCCAGATGATTAATTAAGGCTGAAAATGTTTTTGTGAACTGTGTTTTCTAATTGTTTTGTTTTTGAGAAGAACACATATTGTTCTATCTGCTCCTATCAAAGTCCTAAGAATATTCTGAGTTGGTTGTCAAGATTTTCACAGAATTGCATTTTGAAAAAGCTTGAGATGTTGTGGAACTTAAAACCTTTGACGTCAAATTTCTCAAAAGTTGGCCCTGAGCAGATAGAGCTTTGTCGATCTGAGGAAGAGATTTGTCGGGAGAGAGGAGAATCTATATATATGTGTGTCATGATGTGGTGGAGAATCTGTATGAGTATACGAGGAGTCCTCTGAAAAAACGGGCGTAGTCACAAACTGAAAATTGTGAGGGTATCAATTTTGAACGCTTGTTGACTCGTAACTGTATTTCTGTTCAGCTGTTGGTTGATTATTGTCATTTGATTCCCCATCCAACAAACGTATAAATTAAACAGCCAATCAAACAAATGTGAAGTTATGAGTCCACAAGCTTTTAAAATTGACACCCTCACAATTTCCAGTTTATGACTACGCCCGTTTTTTTTTAGTGGACTCCTCATATATATGTGTCGCGATGTGGTGGAATCAGCCGCGATGTGGTGGAATCAGCCGCGATGTGGTGGAATCAGGCGCTGGTCTATTTTTGGGCTGATGGAGGTATAAGTACTAGTTGGACGAGGGGGTTGGTAGAGAGAGTCTCTCTGGTGGTTGGTAGAGAGAGTCTCTCTGGTGGTTGTAGAGAGAGTCTCTCTGGTGGTTGGTAGAGAGAGCCACTGGCGATCCTCAGAGGCCACGCCTTTTCTGTATTGGCAGCCTCACTGGCGCACGAGCGATGAATTACAGCTCTTGATAGATAGATGGATAGATATATGGATGTATAGATAGATGGATAGATAGTTGGTTGGATAGATAGATAGATAGATGGATAGATAGTTGGTTGGATAGATAGATAGACAGATAGATGGATGGATAGATAGTTGGTTGGATGGATAGATGGATGGATAGATGGATAGACATTGCGACAATACAGTATAATCTTGAAAGGTAGCTCACTTGTCTTCCATTTCGCGCTAAAAATACCCATCTAGCTTGATTTGAAGTCAAGAAATGGCTGCGAAAGATAAGTTATTTCCTTAGTTTGAGAGTTCGTGGAAACTGAAAATTTACATTTTTTTGTGCCTTTAATCAGCGTTTTTCAGTAAAATCCACACGGAAATGTGTTCTTTAATAATGGGGCGAGAAAGGTGTTGAGCCCAAACACAAAAATTGGATAAAGATTCACAAACCTGCATAAAAATGTCAGTTTCTTCACTGTGATTATTTTGACAAGCGCCTGATTCCACCACGCTGCCTCACATATATATATATATACGAGGGGCATACCAAAAGTGTTTTACCTGACCATGAAGGAATAAAGGTAGAAAGCTGGAATTTGGGGTGAAAGCCAGCTATCGTCTTCCTAGGATGCTTGTAAATTTTGGGGAATATTTCAGGTTACTGGTTTTGCCACCAGCGCGCTGTACGTGAATGGGGGTATGTGGTTCTCCAGTTTCAACACAAAAATGGAGAAAATTGAGCACAGGGCAGTAATGAAGTATTTGTTCTTGCAAGGCGAGCAACTACAGGATATTTTTGCGGAGATGCATGCCGTATATGGAACTGATTGCCCGTCCTATGCTGTGATAAAATTTTGGTGTAAAAAAGTGAGGATGAGGTCAAAGAAGCGGTAGAGGGATGTTTTTCTGACATAGAGAGGGTCCTCTATTCTCAAGGTCTTTTCACGGTCATACACAGAGGGCAAACATGTATAACTCTGGGAGGCGACTACAGAAAGAAAGACTAAGCGTAGTACCAAATTTCAGCTTTCTACCTTTATTCCTTCATGGTCAGGTAAAACTGGTATATATAAAACTGGTATATATAAAACTGGTATATATATCGCTGAGAGCTTGTTCTTTGGACCAGGGTTGAGCGCTATACAAAGTTCATATATTATATTGTTGTTGTTGTTATTCCATTTCACCAATTTTGTCACTTGTTACTCTGTCACTAACGCAGGACCATACATTGTTCAGGTTTTTTTACAAAAGTTGGGGATTTTTGTAGGGTTTTTTTGTGTTGTTGTTGTTGTTTATTTTGTTATTGGTTTTTTTTTTGGGTTGATATCAAGGGTGTCTGGCACAAATGGATAATCTCCTTGGAAGTCTGTGGTCCAGGTATTGATTGTAAGCGTGTATGCCGTTTGGTTTAACTTATAGACAAAGAAGAGCGGACTCGACTCGCACGTTTGCTGGCTGAGTAGGGAATGACTCACCAGTCTTTTAATCTCGTGCTGAACTCAGTGGTTACAAAAACATCCATCGCGAAATGGTACGAAACACGAACAATGTACACATATCAACAGGTATATAAAGGTGTATTGTAATACATAGGAAGTCTGTAGTACAGGTATATAAAGGTGTATTGTAATACATAGGAAGTCTATAGTCCAGGTATATAAAGGTGTATTGTAATACATAGGAAGTCTATAGTACAGGTATATAAAGGTGTATTGTAATACATAGGAAGTCTATGATACAGGTTAAAGAGATGTATTGTAATGCACATCTCAGAGGAAGCCTATAGTCCTGGTATATAAAGGTGTATTGTAAAATGCACAATGATACAGGTAATATAAAGGTGTATTGTAATACATAGGAAGTCTATAGTACAGGTATATAAAGGTGTATTGTAATACATAGGAAGTCTATGATACAGGTTAAAGAGATGTATTGTAATGCACGCAAATGGATAATCTCAGAGGAAGCCTATAGTCCTGGTATATAAAGGTGTATTGTAAAATGCACAATGAAGTACAGGTAATATAAAGGTGTATTGTAATACATAGGAAGTCTATAGTACAGGTATATAAAGGTGTATTGTAATACATAGGAAGTCCAGGTATATAAAGGTGTATTGTAATACATCGGAAGTCCAGGTATATATTATAAAGGTGTATTGTAAAACTTAGGAAGTCCAGGTATATAAAGGTATATTGTAATACGTACAAACAGATATTCTCCTAGGAAGCCTATAGAACGTATAGTACAGTATATAAAAGTGTATTGTAAAACACAGGAAGCCTATAGAACGTATAGTACAGTATATAAAAGTGTATTGTAAAACACAGGAAGCTTTTCAATAGTACAGGTAGAGAAAAATGGATAGTCTGGTTGGGAGTCAGACCATCACCTGTACAAACGACCAGCTATAGAAAGCTGGATTGTAGTACGCCCAAATGGATCGTCTCGGAAGAAGCCTGTGATATAGGTATACAAAAATGTATTGTTATACGTACAAATTGATCGTCTCGGAGGAAGTCTGTAGATAGTGCAGGAGAGACCCAAAAAAACCCCAGATTTTCTTGAAACATTTTGGGTGGATAAACTTCATTTTCATAAGGGAGTCCACAATTGCCATGACTGACAGTAGGATCCGTTATGAAAATGAAGTTTCTCCACCCGAACCGCTTGAAGAAAATCTGTTTTTTCGTCTCTCCTGTTAACTTTGGAAAAGCACAACGTCCCGTAGTTTACTCGGCGGCCCTCCAATAGAACATTCCAGAGGTTTCCCGTTTGTGCCCCGCGTCATTGCCGAGCGTGGACCACAGTTCCCCGTCTGTTGTTGCTCCGATATGATTCCGCACTCGTGATTCTGCGTTTTGTTCTCAGGTATACATACATAGATCTATATATGAAGCGTGCAGACAAAATGGGGTAGGCCTACTTCTCGTGGGATTCAAGCCTTAAGGAAATAATTACATCACGCTTATTATAGGTGAAGTTTTTTCTATTTATACGTATGAAATAATAGTGGGCGGTTGGCGGGTGCTCTGCTTCTTCTTTCCTATCAAATGTCTATCGTCCTTATCTCCCCTTGTTCTTTTTTATGTATGTTACTCTCTTGTAACACCTCTAATCTTCTGGCGCTCAAGTGACCTTATGCAGTTGCGAGCGCCGTAAAACCCTCTACTAAAACTAAAACTGAAATGATAACAGATAGGTTATAGTTCAAGAATATGTGGCACCAATGGCAAATCTACAAATTTGAACCTAATGTCGATTTTTGGCCAATATCTCTGTTTGTGGATTGTGAGCAGAAGTGACTCATTGTCCGCACGCCTCCCGTATGGTCGCGTTTAACCTGTTCACTTGGGTAGACGTATGTTCTGGCTTGTATTCTCCACTCGTTTTGTTTCATCTGCTTGACAACAGTTTTAGTTGTGTTAGTTACAGTAGCTTGTGATTTTGCTTATTCTGAAACAATTCTCTGTTTGTAAACATTCCTTGAATTAATATTTTATCTTGAAGATAGGCCTACTGATGTTGATGGAAATTTTTCAGCAGTGAAGGGGTTAAATTAATTTAAGCACAACGGAGATATCCCGAAAAACGCTGTTTTGAGAAAATCGAAGGTAAAGTTTTTGTCCCTTGTTCAGTTTCTTGAAAAGACAAGGAGAGTTTTCTCTATAACCAAACAAATATATACACACCAATGAAACCAAACTTCTCCTATAGGTAGGGCAATGCCCACTTTTGGTGTAGGTCAAGATTTCTGGAAACCCCGGAAATCTGGGTAAACCCGCTTGTCCTTATAAGCGACCATATATATTATTTACATATATATATATATCTGCCGTTGTGGGTGAGGATAGAAGGAAATATTTTTGCTGCCTGTCAATCAAAATGACAAAATGAGATTCAGTCTCAGAGAGGGTTGTGATATTATCCTGTCCCCACCGTGAACCCCACCCCCAAACCCCCCACAATTCGGCCCCTTCCCTTCGGTTACCCCCCCCCCCCCTCTCCTCCATAACCCCACCCCAACCCCATTAAAAAACCCACCCCCTCCCCGCCATAACCCCACCCCCAACCCCATTAAAAACCCCACCTCCCCTCCCACATCCCCCGCCCCCCCACCGTAACCCCTCCCCCAACCCCACCTCAAACCCACCAAAAACCCCACCATAACCCCCCACCTCCCACAACCCCACCCGAACCCCACCCCAATCAAGAAGTAACAAAAAAGTCAAATGTTACTGGATTTCAATTTACTCTGGCATTTTTACTTTGTTTTTTTTTTTAATTTAGAAAGAGAGACCACTTTCCATTTTGAGAACGTCCATTCCATTAAACAGTTTTATGTTATATATAAATGTTTCAGAATGCTCTCAGGTCTACTGGGGTAATAGTATAGATTGTGAAGCGCATAGAGCTTGCTGTTGAGCAGGGATTTGCGCTATACAAATGCTGTCTATTAACCCTGTCCGTACGTCGTGTTTTACTATTGTATCCATACGACGTGGGGAACTCTGTGCCACCACTTTCCAAAGAGGAAATTTACCCGTTAATCGGATCCGTACGCTTTGCATAGCAGTCTGTCAAAATGATTTTTTGAGAAATACTGAAAGATTCAAAGAGATCTTCGTACTAGAAGTATTCTAAAATGTGAAGACTACAACCCCGGGGGTACAAAATGACCCCATGGCGTACGGATAGGGTTAATGTGTTATGTTTGAACCCATACCACTGCAGCAAAGTCTATGGTGTTGTTTGTAGGCTTTTTACCACAGTACGCTCAAGACAAGAGTTTGTTATTTGGGGGTTTTTTGGTAAGTTTTTTACGGCGCTCACACCTGCGTAAGGTCATATGAGCGCTGGGGACACTTGAAACATTTTCAGTTAGTAGGAAATTTTTAATTTTGCCCGGATGGCGGATGAAGCCTACTCTTATCGATTTTAGACCACCAAGGGATCTTTGACGTGCGCAACTTGCTCGCGGGACTTCCTAGATTTTTCGCCCTTGTCCGAGAAGGCTAGGTGTAGATTTTTCCTAAGATAAGAGTTTGATCCCAGGGAGAGATCTGTTATATATGTGTGTCAGGACGCAGTGGAATCAGGCGCTCGTCAATTTTTGGGCATATGGGGTTAATGGTGTCATCTTAAAGGTTGTTCCTTTGCCTTGCTTTACAGGAAAAAAAGATCCATTTATTTTGAACAGAAGTCGAGATATTTGCGACTGAAGGAGGTGGGGATCGCCTGGTTTCATAGATAAAGTTTACGAGAAAATGGCCGCCAAAGTTTGGCGACTTTCAAAGCTTGATTGTCCTTGGAAAATGCAAATTTACTTTTTTCGTTTTTTTAACCAACGTTTTTTTTCCATAAAATCCACGCATAAAATTTTGTTTGAATAGACACACAAGGTGTTGAGCCAAAAAACAAAAATTTGAAGAAAAAAAATTGCCAAACTTGCCTAAAACTTCTGATTTATGGAATTACGTTATTTTGACGAGCGCCTGATTTCACCTGGAAGTCTCTCATTTTCCACCCTGCAGGGGTTGGCCCGCACAAGCCGGGCAGAGGCAGGCAGCCCGCCCCCTAAATTATGATCTAAATTGTGTCGAGGGGGACTTAAAACTCTGACAGTGACATAACATTATGTAGTCTAGCACGCGGGGAGCCAAACCGGCGGAAAGGGAATGTCTTTTCATCGTGTGCGCATTTTGCGGAGTATTTGTTTTATTTCAATGCGAAGAATATATACATGTATATTACATATATATAGGAACAACACTCTGGGACCTGAAAACCTGTGTGCTGTGTGTGTATTTTTTTATGTGCTTGTTTCGCTATGTGTGTGTTTTGGATACATATATGGTGGCTTTTAAGCACGAAAAATGCTGTTTTAAGAAAATCGAAGGTAAAGTTTTTGCCCCTTGTTCAGTTTCTTGAAAAGACAAGGAGAGTTTTCTCTATAACCAAACAAATATACACACCAATGAAACCAAACTTCCCCTATAGGTAGGGCAATGACCACTTTTGGTGTAGGTCAAGATTTCTGGAAACCCCAAAATCTGGGTTAGCCCGCTTGTCCTTAAAAGCGACCAAATATATATCATGTGGGTCATGACAAGCAGGGCCAAAGCAGCCAGCCTCCTAAATGATCTGAATGTGTCACCACGCAGTGGAATCCGGCGCTCGTCAATATTTGGACATATTGGTATTATTTGAAAGCTGATTGATTTGCCTTGCTTTCAGTGAGATAGATTATATTCCATTTATCTTGAATACAACTCTAGGTATTTGACGTTGAAGGAAGTGAGCTCTCCTGGTTTCAGTGGTGAAATTAGCGAGAAAATGGTCGCCAAAGTTTGGTAACCCCAATAGCTAAAGAGTCCTTGAAAACTGAAAAATGACATATTTTGTGCTTTTAATCAATGTTTTTCTGTAAAATTCACCTGGAAATGTGCGTATAGATGGATGTAAAAGGGGTTGAGCCAAAAAAACAAAATGTTGATCAAAAAAATTGCCAAACAAGGGGAAAAATACCTGTTTCTACGATTTCGTTATTTCGACGAGCGCCTGATTTCACTACGATGCCTCACATATATATATATATCATGTGGGTCATTACACGCAGGGCCAAATCAGCCAGCTTCCTAAATGATTTAAGTAAGTGTGTGATGGTGGTGTGTACAAACTTGTGCAACTATGTGGCAACAGGCGTGTCTGTGTACTTTTGTGTGTGTGTCAATGAACTTTTGTGTGTCTGTGAACTTTTGTGTGATCTGTGAACTTTTGTGTGTCTGTGTACTTTTGTGTCGGTGAACTTTTGTGTGTTCTGTGAACTTTTGTGTTGGTGAACTTTTTTTTGTGTGTGTTCTGTGAACTTTTGTGTGTCAATGAACTTTTGTGTGTTCTGTGAACTTTTGTGTGTTCTGTGAACTTTTGTGTTGGTGAACTTTTGTGTGTTCTGTGAACTTTTGTGTGTCAATGAACTTTTGTGTGTGTCTATGAACTTTTGTGTGTTCTGTGAACTTTTGTGTGTTCTGTGAACTTTTGTGTTGGTGAACTTTTGTGTGTTCTGTGAACTTTTGTGTGTCAATGAACTTTTGTGTGTGTCTATGAACTTTTGTGTGTTCTGTGAACTTTTGTGTGTTCTGTGAACTTT
>NW_004798868.1:32594-33894 GCF_000002075.1 Aplysia californica | reverse complement strand
CCCCACCACCCCCCAACACACCTCTGTGATAAAAGGACAGCAATGTTGTCCTGTCTTTGGATGAATATTTCCCCGTCTGGTATATGATATCTATGTACCTAACGTTAGGTCTACGTATGTTTCATCAATGTCCTGTTATCTTTATGTACCTAACGTTAGGTCTGTATGTAAAAGATATGTAGTTTTGTAATCTCTTTGTACCTAACGTTAGGTCTACGTATGTTCCTAAAGTATTGTCCTATCATTTATTTCTCCATCTGTTATCTCTATGTACCTAACTTTAGATCTACGTAATATGTCCCCCTTATATTGTCCTGTTATCTCTATGTGCCGAACGTTAGGTCTGTATGTTCCCGTAATGTCTTTCTGTTATCTCTATGTACCTGACGTTAGGTCTACATATGTTTCATCAATGCTGTCCTGTTATTGTTATCTCTATGTACCTAACGTTAGGTGTACATATGTTTCATCAATGCTGTCCTGTTATTGTTATCTCTATGTACCTAACGTTAGGTGTACATATGTTTCAGCAGTGTTCCCCTCCCCCTCCTCTACCGTTGCTTCAGTGTATAAAGGAACGAATGTGAGGCAGCGTCGTCAAATCAGGCACTCGTCAAAATAACGAAATCGAATAAATCAGCGTTTTTCCGCAGGTCTGTGGATTTTTATTGAATTTTCTTTTTTTGGGATTAACACTTTTCATGTCCGTTAAAAACACATTTTTGTGTGGATTTTACAGAAAAACGTTGATTAAAGGCTCAAAAAGTGTAAATTTTCAGTTTCCATGGACTTTCAAGATAAAGAAATAACTAATCTTTGGCAGCCATTTTCTCACTAATTTTGCCTCTGAAATCATGCGACCCCCTGCACCTCCTTCATTCGTAAATATCTCAGGTTTTTGTCAAGATAAATGGGTACATGTATTTTTTTTCCGTAGGAAGTATGACAAATGAAAAAGCTTTACGATGATACCAAAAACTCCCAAAATATACCCAAAATTGACGAGAGCCCGATCCCACCGTGTCGTGCCACAGATTATTCTACGTGGACCACCCATTGTCGGATGTCGGGGAGGGAAGTGTTTGTCCTAGACAGTACGTCACCTAAGTGGGGATTAATGAAAGGCATGTTATATTTATAGAATATTGCATCAACAATAGAAAATCCGTAGTACAAATTTGACCCTTGTGTTGATTTTAGGCCAATATCTCCATTTGTGGATTGCAAGAAGTAACTCATTTTGTCAGCACGCCTCACACCTACACATAATATTTTTAAAAAGATATATATATATATATAG
>NW_004798868.1:30834-32031 GCF_000002075.1 Aplysia californica | reverse complement strand
CCCCCCCCCCCCCCTTTCTTGTACTATGGCTCTCTTTGGGAGTTACCCCACGAGACGATTATTTTCGTCCATTCCATAGATTTATTTTATACGCCTAGACCACGTACTTTACAAAAACTTGTGAACAATGCGCCGCGCCATCACGCCCAAATGGAAAGACAAAACCGCGGTGTCGATACATTAATACAGTCCAGTGCGAGTGGCAACTTTTCTACCCTTGCCCTTTCAAATGGTTCAAATTGAGTCAAATGGCGCGCTTCTTAGTGAACCAGAAACACGCCAGAGTGCACGCTCTAGGATATTATATAAGTCTATGGTCCATTCTGTGAAACCTTGTGAGTTTGGTGAGTCCATTGTGTCTCGTGACACTACGACACATGGACGGTGTCATGCACTGACCGTGTATGTGGTGCGCTGTGTCACGTGACACCACAACTACGACACATGGACGGTGTCATGCTCTGACCGTGTATGTGGAAGTCGACAATTGCTTGGTCACTTTAGGTTTTTTCGAAATTTGTCCCCCGATGCCGATGTTTTTACTACAGTTAATTTTCTTCTGTGTAACTGGTTTCTCGGAATTTCTTTCTTTATTTTTCAAATTGAAAAACATTCAACCGTTATTTCCCCATTCCTAAAACAACCTCACTTCTCCACCCTAAAAACAACACCTCTCCTTCCCCCTCAATCCCCTCCTCCTCCCCCCTCCCTCCTCAACTCCTCCCCCCCTCCTCACTCCCCCCTCCACCTCCCCCCTCAACCCCCCCTTTCCACAAAGACGCGGGGGAAAAAAAAACCATTCTGGTTTAAATTCAAGTGATAAAAGAAGACATTAAAGATAGTCCTCAGTACTTCTGTACTATTTATAGCACGGGCTGGCTCCTGATTTCATTATATTGAGAACCCCCTGATCAACATCTGCAAAGCTGTTACAACTACAACCAGCAAAAAAATTTAGCAGCAACAGCAACAGCAACAACAACAACAGCAACAGCAGCAACAACAACAACATGATTATTTGCCAACCGGTGGCATCTCTTCGGGGGGGATTCAGGGAGGTTGGACTTACACCCGCTACCCAAGGGAGGCGAAGAGCACACTCTTCGGGGCTCCAAACATTTCTAACGTAAAGGCTACCACACACACACACAACAACAACAACAGCAACAACAACAAGAAAGATATATATATATACAT
>NW_004798868.1:25975-28956 GCF_000002075.1 Aplysia californica | reverse complement strand
GTTTTACTATCGTATCCATACGACATGGGGAACTCTGTGCCACCACTTAACCCTATCCGTACGTCGTGTTTTACTATCGTATCCATACGACGTAGGGAACTCTGTGTCACCACTTAACCCTATCTGTACGTCGTGTTTTACTATCGTATCCATACGACGTGGGGAACTCTGTGCCACCACTTTCCTAAGAGGAAATTTACTCGATAATCCGATCCGTACACTTTGCATAGCAGTCTGTCAAAATGATTTTTTGAGAAATACAGCAAGTTTCAAAGAGATCTTCGCACCAGAAGTTTTCTAAAATGTGAAAAATACAACCCATGGGGTACACAATGACCCCTAGGCGTACGGGTAGAGTTAAACAGGCACTGTTAGTCTTGCAAATCGTCATTGGAACCATAATCTGGAGTTTTCTAACTCTACATCGTGGCTGGTTGGCGGGTGCTCTGGTGTGGTTTGCTTCTTCTTTCCTATCAAACATCTATCGTCCTTATCTCTCCTCCTTTTTTGTGTTTGTTACTCTCTTATAACACCTCTAATCTTCGGCACTTATATGACCTTATTGCGTTGCAAGTGCCGTAGAACATTTACTAAAACAAAACGAACTCTACATTTAGATAGTGGAATCATAATCTGAAGTTTTCTAACTCTACATCTAGATAGTGGAATCATAATCTGAAGTTTTCTAACTCTACATCTAGATAGTGGAATCATAATCTGAAGTTTTCTAACTCTACATCTAGATAATCTGAACTTGTATCACGTATTTTCAAGCTCATCCCCAGTAATGTTTAGCTCATCCCCAGTAATGTTTAGCTCATCCCCAGTAATGTTTAGCTCATCCCCAGTAATGTTTAGCTCATCCTCAGTAATGCTTAGCTCATCCCCAGTAATGCTTAGCTCATCCCCATTATTTCCAAGACTTTTGTTTCTCAAATCCAACATTAAAAAAAAAAATCTCATTCTCAATATTTTTAGATCCTTAATATTTTCTAGTTCATCCCCAATATTTTTAATACATCCCCAATAGTTTTTATCTCATCCTTCCTAATGTTTAGCTCACCCTTAATATTTCCATGACGTTTAAATATCATCACAACATTTTTATCTCATCCCAATAGTTTTTTATCCTTAATATTTTCTAGCTCATCCCTAATATATATTTTCTAGCTCCTCCCCAGTATTTCTAGCTAATCACTGGTATGATTGAGCAAATCCCTATTATTTTCTAGCTTATCCATAATATTTTCTAGTTCACCCACAACATATTCTAGCTCATTCCCAATTTTTTAAATCTCATCCCCACTATTTTCTACCTCGTCCCCACTATTTTAAGCTCATCCCAAATATTTTCTAGTTCTTCCCCAGTATTTTCTAATGAATCCCCATTGTTCCACCGTATTTTCTAGCTTATCCCTATGGTTTTCTACTTCATCCCTTATGTTTTCCAGCTCATCCCCTGTATTTTCCAGGTCATCCCTAATATTTCTAACACATCCCTAGTATTTTCTAGCTCGCCCCCAGTGTTTTCTGGCTCATCCCTTATATTTTCTAGCTCAGCCCTAGTATTTTATAGCTCCATCCCCAGTATTCTCTAGCTCATCCCTAATACTTTTTAGCTCGTCCAAAGTATTTTCTAGTTCATCCGCAATATTTTCTAGCTCATCACTAATATTTCTACAGGGGGCTCTCGTGGCCTAGAGGTTAAGGTGTTGGCCTCTCATTCAAAGGTCCCAGATTTGAATCCGGGTAACGACCGAAAAATGTTCTTCTCTAAAAGTGTCTCCTTTCACCTCCTTTCCTGCTCTCTAGCAATGTTCTGTCGTCTGCTTTCGTCTCCTCTTTCTGCCCCCACCCCCTCACCTCCTTTGCTCCCTCCTCTGGGGGTATTTTCTAGCTCATTCCTAATATTTCCAAGTCTGTCCCCAATATTTTCTAAATTATTGATATTACTTTTTAGCTCATCCCTAATAATCTATAGCTCATCCCTAGTATTTTCTATGTCATCCCTAGTATATTTTTGCTCATTTAGAATAATCTCCACTATATTTTAGCCCATCCCCAGTATTTTCTAATGTTTATAAGCTCATTCCCAGTATTTTTTTGCTCATATGTAATATTTTCTAGCTCATCCCCAGTATTTTCTAGATGATCCTTATTATTATTATTTTCTAGCTCATCCCTAATATTTTGTAGCTCGTCCCCAGTAGTTTTTAGTTCATTCATATTTTCTGGCTCATCCCCAGTATTCCTAGCTATCCCCTGTATTTTTTAGCGCATCCCTAATACTAATATTCACTAACTCATCCCCAGTATTTTCAGTCTCATGGCTATTTTTTCCCAAGCCATCACAGGTTGTTTTTTTAGCTTATCCCCAATATTTCTAGGCCATGCGTAATATTTCTAGTTCTTCCGAATATTTTCCACTGTTTTTGGGGTTTTTTAGCTCATATCTAGTACGTTCTAGATTATCCTTATTATTTTCTAGCCCATCCCTATTATTTTTCTGCCCATCCCCAGTATTTTCTAGACTAACCATCCCTATTATTTTCTAGCACATCCCTAATCATTTGTGTCTCATTCCCAGTATGTATTTGGCATTTTCTGGCTCATCCCCATTATTTTCTACTTCATCTTAGTATTTTCTAGCCCATCCCCATTATTTTCAACTTCATTCTGGTATTTTCTAGCCCATCCATACTATTTTCTAACTCATCCGTAACATTTTTCTGGCTCGTCCCCAGTATTTTCTAAATTACCCCTATTATTTCCTAACTCATTACTAATTTAAAGCTAACCTTCATTATTTTCTAGGTTAACCGTAATTATCTCTTGCTCATCCCGAATATTCGCCACAATTTTGTAGCTCACATGAAAGAAAATATAATAAAATGAAATAAAATTTAAAAAGATAGAGTAAATTAAAATAAAATAAAATACAATAAAGTAGAGAATACAATAAAATAGGATAGAATAAAACA
>NW_004798868.1:23628-24744 GCF_000002075.1 Aplysia californica | reverse complement strand
AATAAAATAAAATAAAATTAGTTAGAGTAGAATAAAATAAAATAAGAGGGAATAAAATAAAATACGATAGAGTATAAATAGAATAAAAGAAAAGAAAAGAAAATGAGGATAAAATAAGATAGGGAATAAAATAAAATAAAATAAGAAAGAATAAAATAAAATTCAATACAATAAGATAGAGAATAAAATAGAATAAAATCAGACAGAATAAAATAAAATAATATAGAGTATAAAATTGAATTAAATAAGATAGAGTAGAAAAAAATAAATACAATACAATAACATAGAGAATAAATTAAAATACATTTTAAAAAGATAGAAAAAAATAAAATAAGATAGAGTATAAAATAAAATAAGATAAAGTATAATAAAATAAAATAAAATAAGATGGAATAAAATAAAATACATTAGAGTATAAAATAAAATAAAATAAAATAGAGTAGAATAAAGTAAAATAAAATAGAATACAATAAGATAGAGAATAAAATAAAACAAAATAAGAAAGAATAAAATAAAATATAATACAATAAGATAGAGGATAAAATAAAATAATATAAGACAGAATAAAATAGAATAAGATAGAGTATAAAATAAAATAAAATAAGATAGATTAGAATAAAATAAATAAATACAATAATTTAGAGAATAGAATAAAATAATTTTTAACAAGATAGAATAAAATAAAATAAGATAGAGTACAATAAAATACAATAAAATGAGTTAGAGTAGAATAAAATACAATACAATACAATAAGATAGAAAATAAAATAAAATAAAATAAGATAGTATAATATAAAATGAAATGAGATAGAGTAGAATACAATTTTTAAAAATAAAAATAAAATGAGATATAGTAGAATAAAATAAATACAATACGATAAGATAGAGAACAAAATAAATAAAATTGCAAAAAGACAGAATAAAATAAAATATGATAGAGTATAAAATAAAATAAAATAAGATAGAGTAGAATAATATAAAATAAAATAAAATAAAATAAAATAAAACAAAATAACATAACATATGATACAGTAAAATTACAAAAAATACAATACAATAAGATAGAGAATAAAATACAATACAATAAGATAGAGAATAACATGAAATAAAATAAAA
>NW_004798868.1:9978-23528 GCF_000002075.1 Aplysia californica | reverse complement strand
GGCAGAATAAAAAAATAAAATATAATAAGATAGAGTAGAATAAAATACTGGGGATGAGTTAGAAAATATTAAGGATGAGCTAGAAATTATTAAGGATGTGTTAGAAATAATAGAGATAATCTAGAAAATACTGGGGATGAGCTAAAAAATAATGGAAAATATTGCGGATGAGCTAAAAAATAATAAGGATTATCTAGAAAGTAATGGGGAAGGGTAAAAAAATAATGGGAAATATATTGGATGAGGTAAAAAAAAAATTTGGATGAGTTAGAACTAATAGGGATAATTTAGAAAATAATAGAGATGAGCTAGAAAATACTGGGGGAAAGTCAGAACATATTACAGATGAGCTAGAAAATAACGGATGCGAGCTAAAAAGTACTGGGGTTGAGCTAAAAAATACTTGGGATAAGCTAGAAAATAATAAGAATAATGTAGAATATACTGGGGATGAGTTAGAAAATATTAGGAATGAGCTAAAAACACTGGGGATTAGATAAAAAATACCGGGGATGAGCTAGACAATAATAGAAATTATCTGGAAAATACTGGGGAAATTAATACGGATGAGCTAGAAAATATTATGGATGAAGAATAAACTAATGGGGGTGCGCTAGAAAAATATGGTTGGAAACATTTGGAATAGGATATATAATATTAGAGATGAGCCAGAAAACATTAGGAAAGAGCTAAAAACATAGTGGGGTTTGTTTGGGATAAGCTAGAATGACCTAGAAAATACTGGTTATGAGCTAGAAAATATTTTGGATGAACGAGAAAATGATAGGAAAAATATAGAAAACACGGGGTGAGCTAGAAAATACCACGGATGAGCTAGAAAATATTAGGGATGAACTGAAAAATACTGGGGATGAGCTAGAAAATATTACAGATGAGCTAGAAATAATAGAGATTAGCTAGAAAATACTGGGAATGAGCTAAAAAAAATAAGGGGAATATTCTAGATGCGCTAGAAAATATTAGGGTTTTCTTAGAAAACACTGGAGATAAGTTAAAATTATTTGGAATGAGCTAGAAAATTATAGGGAAAATATAGAAAATGAAGGGGATGGTCTAAAAATATTAGGGCTGGTCTAGAAAATACTTTGGATGAGCTAGAAAATAATAGGGATCATCTAAAAAATACTGGGAATGAGCTAAAACATATTGGGGAATATTCGGGTTGAACTAGAAAATAATAGGTCTGACTTATAAAATACTAGGGATTAGCTAAAAAAATAGGGATGAACAATAAAACAGTAGGGATAATCTATAAAATACCTGGGATGGGCTGAAAAATATTAGGGATGAGGCAGAAAATACTTGGGATATGCTAGAAAATATTAGGGATCAGCTAAAAAAGACTGGGGATAAACTAGAATATACTGGGTATGAGTTACAAAATATGAAGAATTAACTAGAAAATGATAGGAATAATGTAGAAATTACGGGGGGTGGGCTAGTCGGGATTATTTGTGATAAACTAGATAATATTAAGGATGATCTAGAAAATATTAGTTATGAGTTTTTTTTAAAACTGGAGATGAGCTAAAAAAATACTGGGTATGGACTAAAAAAAAAATAAATAAATAAACTAGAAAACACTGGGGAGACTTAGAAAATAAAAGGGATAATCTAGAAAATACTGGGGATGAGTTCCAAAATATTAGGGATAAGCTAGAAACAACTGTGATAATCTAGAAAATATTAGGGACGAGCTAAAAAATACCGGAGACTACCAGGAAAGTATTATGAATGAGCTAGAAAATACTTGGCATGAGGTAGAAAATATCGGGGATGAGCTAAAAAAAATATATAAATAATCTACAAAATACTGGGGATGAGCAAGGAATATTACAAAGGAGCTAGAAACTACTGGGGATAAGCTAGAGAAATATTAAGGATGTGCTGAAAAACACTGTGGATGAGCTAGAAATTATAAGGGAGGTGCTAAAAATCATAGGGATAATCTAGAAAACACTGGGGAGGAGTTAAAAAATAATGGGGAATGTTAGGGATGAGCAAGAAAATTATACGGATTACCTACAAAGTACTGGGGAAGGGCTAAAAATTAATGGAACATGTTCTGGATAAGCTATAAAAATATCAGGGATGAGCTAGAAAATAATAGGGATCATCTAGAAAAAACTAGGGATGAGTTACAAAATAGTGGGGAATATTCCGGATGAGCTAGAAAATAATAGGAATAATCTAGAAAATACTGGGGATGAGCTAGAAAATATTAGGGGTGATCTAAAAAATACACGGGATAAGCTAGGAAATATTAGATATGAGCTAAAAATAAAAGGGACAATATAGAAAATATTGGGGATAAGCTAAAAAATATTAAGGATGAGCTAAATATTACTTTGGATGAGCTAGAAGGTATAAGGGATGAGCTACAAATATTAGGGATAATCTAGAAAATACTAAGGAAGAGCTAAAATATAAATGGGGAATATTCTGTATTAGTTAGAAAACATTAGCGATGACCTTTAAAAAATACTGGGGATGAGCTAATAAATTATTAGGAATGAGCTAGAAAATAACAGGGATAATCTAGAAAATACTGGGGTTGGGCTAAAAAATATTAGGGATGAGCCAGAAAGTATTAGGGATGAACTTAAAAACATTTGGGGTTGAGCAAGAAAATACTGGGTATAAGCTATAAACTACTGGGGATAGAGCTAGAAAAACACTGGGGACGAGCTAAAAAATATTAGGGATGAGCTAGAAAATATTACGGATGAGCTAGAAAATTATGGGGATGACATGGACAATATTAGGGATTAATTTAAAAAATAATGAGAATAAGCTAGAGAAAAAAAGGAATAATTTAGGAAATATTTTGGATGAGCTAGAAATATTACGGATGAGCTGGAAAATATTAGGGATTCATGGATTCAGCAGAAAACATTGGCAATGGGATAGAAAATACTTAGGAAAAGCTAGAAAATATTAGGGATGAGCTAAAAAAAAGCACTAGGGATAACCTAGAAAATAATATGGATGACTTAAAAAATACTGGGGATGAGGTAGAAATACTAGGGATGAGCTAAAAAATAGTGGGGAATATTCTGGAAGGGTAAAAAAAAAAATTAGGGATGACCTAGAAAATAGTGGGGATCAACTTAAACGTATTAGGCATGAGCAGTAAAATAATAGGGATAATGTAGAAAATACTAGGGACGGGTTAGAAAATATCAGGGATGAGCTAGAAAATAATGAGGATGAGCTAGAAAATAATAAAAATAATTTAGAAACCACTGGGGGTGAGCTAGAAAATATTTAGGATGAGCTACAAAATACTGGGGATAAGCTAGAAATAATTAGGGATGAGCTAGAAAAAATAGGCATTATCTAGAAAATACTTGGGACTAGCTAAGAAGCAATGGGGAATAATCTGGATGAGCTAAAAATATTAGGTATGACCAAGAAAATACGGGGGATGAGCTAAAATTATTAGGGATGGGCTAGAAAATAAAAAGGTTAATCTAAAAAATATTGAGGATGAGCTTGAAAATATCATGGATGAACTAGAAAATACTGGGGATAAGCTAAAAATTACTAGTGATGAGCGAGAAAATAATAGTGATCATGTAAAAAATACTGGGAATAGACTAGAACATATTTGGGATGTGTTAAAAATAATAGGGATGACCTAGAAAATACTAAGTATGAGCTAAAAAATACTGGGGATGGGTTTTGATATTAGGGATGAGCTAGAAAACACAGAGTGCTGGAAAATATTAGGGATGAGCTAAAAAGAATATTGGCGATGACCAAAAATAAAAATAAAAATATTAGGGATAAGTTAATAAATACTTGGGATGAGATATAAAATATTAAGGATGAGCTAGAAAATAGTACGGATGAGATGAAAAATACAGGAGATGTGCTAAAAATTATAAGGACGTGCTAGAAATAATAGGGATAATCTAGAAAATACAGGGGATGAGCTAAAAAATACTGGGAAATGTTCTGGATGAGCTAGAGAATTATAGGGATGAGCTACAACATAAAAGGGATCATCTAGAAAATACTGGGGATGAGCTACAGAATAGTGGGGAGTATTTGGGATCAGCTAGAAAATAAACGGGATGACCTAAAAAATACTGGGAAGGGCACAAATATATTAGGAATGAGCTAAAAAACACTGAGGACGTGTTGGAAAATATTGGGGATGAGCTAAAAATAATACCGGTGATGAGCTGGAAAAAAATCTATAAAACACTGGGGAGAGCTAGAAAATTTAGGGAAAAGGTAGAAAATAATAGAGATAATCTAGAAAATAGTGTGGATGAGCCAGAAAATACTGGGGATAAGTATAAAAATATTAGGGATAAGCTAGAAATAATAGAAATAATCTAGAAAATATAGGGGATTAGATTAAAAATACTATGTAATATTCTGGATGAGCTAAAAAGTTTTAGGGATGATCTAGAAAAGAATAGTGATTATGTAGAAAATACTGGGGATGGACTAGAAAATATTTGCGATGTGCTAAAAAAAATACTGGGAATGAGCTAGAAAATATTAGGGATGAGCTAATAAATACTGGGGATGGGTTAAAAAAATATTAGGAATGAGCTAAAAAAAACACCGGGGACGCGCTGGAAAATGTTTGGGAGGAGCTATGAAAAATAATATGGATGAGAAAATTTTTTATTTTTTAAAAATGTAGACCAAACTGGGGAAAGTGAGAAAATATTGAGGATAATCTAAAAAAAAATACTCCTGATGCGTTATAAAATATTAGGGATGAGCTAGAAAATAATAGGGATAGTCTAGAAAATACTGGGGATGAGCTAAAAAAAAACCCATTAGGGATGAGCTAGAAATAATAGGGATAATCTAGACAATGCTGGGGATGACCTGAAAAATGGTGAGGGATATCCTGGATGAGCTAAATAATTTAAGGGATGACCTACAAAATACTGAGGATCAGCTAAAATATACTAGAAAGGAGCTAGAAAATAATAGGGATCATCAAGAAAATACTGGGGACGGGCTAGAAAATATTTGGGATGAGCAAGAAAATACTGGGGAGAGCTAAAACATATTTGGGATGAGTTAAACATTACTGGGTATGAGCAAGAAAATATTAGGGATGAGCTGGAAAATATTAGGGGCGAGCTAAAAAAAAATACTGGAGACGACCTGGAAATATTAATGATGAGGAAAAAATACTGGGGATGAGCTAGAAAATATTGGAGATGAATAGAAATAAAAAATAAAAAATTATATAAAAGGTACCGGGGATGAGCTAGAAAATATTACGAATGAGTTAGAAACTACTGGGGGTGAGGTACAAAATATTAGAGATGAGCTAAAAATACTGAGGATGAGCTAGAAAATATGAGGGATGAGCTAGAAAATAATAGGGATAATCTAGAAAATACTGTGGATGAGCTAAACAATAATGGGAGATATTCTGGAATGACATAGAAAATTATAGGGATAAGCTATAAAATAATAGGGATCATCTAGAAAATACTGGGGAAGGGCAAAATAATATTGGGGATGGGCTAATGAGCTATAAATTGAAAAAAAAAATTTTAATCGAAAAATACTGGGGAGAGCTAGAAAATATTAGGTATCAGCTGAAAAATACTGGGGATGAGTTATAAAATATAAGGGATAAGCTAAAAAATAATAGGGATCATCTAGAAAATACTGCGGATTAGCTACAAAATATAACTGATCAACTAGAAATAATAGGGATAATCTAGAAAACATTGGGGGTGAGCTTAAAAGAGGTGTGGAATATTATGGATGAGCTAGAAAACATTAGGAATGACCTACAAAATACTGAGGATCAGCTAAAATATACAAGGGATGAGCTAAAAAAAATAATATGGATCATCTAGAAAATACTGGGGATGAGCTATAAAGTATTACGGATGAGATATATTTAATAGGGATGATCTAGAAAATACTGGGGATGAGCTAAAAATTATTAGGGATGAGGTAAAAAAAATGCTGTGGATAAAATAGTATGGATGAGATAGAAATTATAGGGATAATGTAGAAAATACTAAGGGTTAAGCTAGAAAATTTTACGGATGAACTAGAAAATACTTGGGATAAACTAAAAATTACTAGTGGTGAGTGAGAAAATAATAGTGATCATGTAAAAAATACTGGGGATGGACTAGAAAATATTTGGGATGAGCTAAAAGATACAGGTGATGAGCTAGAAAATACTAGGGATGAGCTAAAAATAAAAAAAAAATAGTAATCTGTAAAATACTGGGGAGAGCTAGAAAATTTAGGGATAAGGTAGAAAATAATAGGGATAATCTAGAAAGTAGTGGAGATAAGCTAGAAAATACTGAGGATGAGTATTAAAAAAATAGGGATAAGCTAGAAATAATAGGAATAATCAAGAAAATATAGGGGATTAGCTTAAAAATATTATGGAATATTCTAGATGAGCTAAAAAGTATTAGGGATGATCTAGAAAATAATAGTGATTATGTAGAAAATACTGGGGATGGCCTAGAAAATATTTGGGATTAGCTAAATATACTGGGAATGAGCTACAAAATATTAGGGATGAGCTACAAAATATTAGGGATGAGCTACAAAATATTAGGGATGAGCTACAAAATATTAGGGATGAGCTAGAAAATATTAGGGATGAGCTAGAAAATATTAGGGATGAGCTAGAAAATATTAGGGATGAGCTAGAAAATAAAAGGGTTAATCTAAAAAAATATTGAAGATGAGCTGGAAAATATCATGGATGAACTAAAAAATACTGGGTATAAGCTAGAAAGTACTATAGATGAGCTAGAAATATAAGGGATAATTTAGAAAAAAACTGGGAATTAGCTAAATATAGTGGGGAATATTCTGGATGAGCTAGAACATTTTAGGGATGACTTACAAAATAATAGGGATAATCTAGAAAATACTGGGGGCGACCTAGAAAATATATGGGATGAGCTAGAAAATACTGGGGATGAGCTGGAAAAAAAAAAGAAAATACTGGGGACGAACTACAAAATATAGAGGATGAACTAAAATAATACTGGGGATGAGGTAAAAATGTAAGGGATGAGCTTGATATAATAGGGATAATCTAGAAAATACTGGGGATGACCTGAAAAATGGTGAGGACTATCCTGGATGAGCTAAAAAATATAAGGGATGACCTACAAAATACTGAGGATCAGCTAAAATATACTAGAAAGGAGCTATAAAATAATAGGGATCATCAAGAGAATACTGAGGACGGGCTAGAAAATATTTGGGATGAGCTAGAAAATAATGGGGAGAGCTAAAACATATTTGGGATGAGTTAAACATTACTGGGTATGAGCAAGAAAATATTACAGATGAGCTGGAAAATATATGGGCGAGCTAAAAAAAAATACTGGAGACGACCTGGAAATATTAATGATAAGGTAAAAATACTGGGGATGAGCTAGAAAATACTGGGGATTAATAGAAAAAAAATTATATAAAAGGTACTGGGGATGAGCTAGAAAATATTACGAATGAGTTAGAAACTACTGGCGATGAGCTACAAAATATTAGAGATGAGCTAAAAATACTGAGGATAAGCTAGAAAATATGAGGGATGAGCTAGAAAATAATAGGGATAATCTAGAAAATACTTTGGATGAGCTAAAAAATAATGGGAGATATTCTGGATGACCTAGAAAATTATAGGGATGAGCTATAAAATAATAGGAATCATCTAGAAAATACTGGGGATGAGCTACAAAATAGTGGGGAGTATTTGGGATAAGCTAAAAAATAATAGGGGTGACCTAGAAAGTACTGGGGAAGAGCAAAATAATATTGGGGATGAGCTAATGAGCTTTAAAGTGAAAAATAAAATAAAAATCTAACAATACTGGGGAGAGCTAGAAAATATTAGGTATCAGCTGAAAAATACTGGGAATGAGCTATGAAATACAAGGGATAGGCTAGAAAATAATAGGGATCATCTAGAAAATACTGCAGATGAGCTAGAAAATATAAGTGATCAACTAGAAATAATAAGGATAATCTAGAAAACATTGGGGATGAGCTTAAAAGAGGTGTGGAATATTATGGATGAGCTAGAAAACATTAGGGATGACCTACAAAATACTGAGGATCAGCTAAAATATACTAGGGATGAGCTAAAAAAATAATATGGATAATCTAGAAAATACTGGGGATGAGCTATAAAGTATTATGGATGAGATAGAATTAATAGGGATAATCTAGAAAATACTGGGGATGAGCTAAAAATTATTAGTGATGAGTGAGAAAATAATAGTGAACATGTAAAAAATACTGGGGATGAACTAGAAAATATTTGGGATGAGCTAAAAAATATTGGTGATGGGTTTTGAAAATATTAAGGATGGGCTAGAAAACACCGAGGATGCGCTGGAAAATATTAGTGATGAGCTGAAAAGAATATTGGGGATGAGTTAAAAATATAAAAAAAAGAAAATATTAAGGATGAGTTAAAAATACTGGGGATGGTTTAAAAAATATTAGGGATGAGCTAGAAAACACCGTGGACGCGCTGGAAAATTTCAGGGAGAAGCTAAAAAACAATAATATGGATGAGAAAATAATAATTTAAAACATTTTCTAGTCAAAACTGGGAAGAGTGAGAAAATATTAGAGATAATCCAAAAAATACTGGGAATGAGTTAAAAATATTAAGGATGAGCAAAAAAATATAACAGAGGAGCTGAAAAAGAGAGGAGATGAACTAACAATTATTAAAAATGTGCTAGAAATAATAGGGACAATCTAAAAAAAATACAGGGGATGAGCTAAAAAATGATTGGAAATGTTCTGAATGAGCTAGAAAATTATGGGGATGAGCTCCAAAATAATAGGGATCATCTAGAAAATACTGGGGATGAGCTGCAGAATAGTGGGGAGTATTTGGGATGAGCTAGAAAATAAACGAGATGACCAAGAAGATACTGGGAAAGGGTAAAAAAAATATTAGGGATAAGCTAAAAAAACCACCGGGGACGCGCTGAAAAATATTGGGGATGAGCTAAAAAAAAATACCGGGAATGAGCTAAAAACAAATTATAATTGATAAAAATACTGGGGAGAGCTAGAAAATGTAGAGATAAGCTAAAGAATACTGAGGATGAGTATAAAAACAATAGGGATAAGCTAGAAATAATAGGAATAATCTAGAAAATATAGGGGATCAGCTTAAAAATATTATGGAATATTCTGGATGAGCTAAAAAGTATTAGGGATGATCAAGAAAATAATAGTGATTAAGTAGAACATACAGGGGATGGACTAGAAAATATTTGGTACGAGCTAAAAAATACTGGGGATGAGCTACAAAATATTAAGGACGAGTTTAAAAAATATTGGGGATGGTTTTATTAGGGATGAGCTAGAAAACACCGGGGACGCGCTGAAAAATATTAGGGAGAAGCTAAAAAACCCCAATAATATGGAAGAAAAATAATAATTTAAAAATGAATCAAGACAAAACTGGGGAGAGTGAGAAAATATTAGGGATAATCTAAAAAAAATACTGGGAATGAGTTATAAAATATTAAGGATGAGCTTAAAAAATATTACGGATGAGCTGAAAAAGACAGGAGATAAGCTAAAAATGATTAAGGATGTGCTAGTAATAATAGGGATCATCTAAAAAATACTGGGGATGAGCTACAGAGTAGTAGGGAGTATTTGGGATGAGCTAGAAAATAAACGGGATGACCTAGAAGATACTGGGGAAGGGCTAAGAAATATTAGAGACGAGCTAAAAAAAACCCACAGGGGACACGCTGGACAATATTGGGGATGAGCTAAAAAAAATACTGGGGATGAGCTGAAAATTTTAAAAAAATAATGACTTATAAAATACTTAAGAGAGCTAGCAAATCTAGGGATAAGGTAAGACATAATAGGGATAGTCTGTGAAATACTGGGGATGAGCTAGATAACATTACGAATGCGCTAGAAACTACTGGGAATGAGATAGAACATATTAGGGAAGTACTGAAAAAGACTGCAGATGAGCTAAAAATTATTAAGGATGTGCTAGAAATAATAGGGATAATTTAGAAAATACTGGGGATGAGCTATAAGAAAAAAGGGAAATATTCTGGATGAGCTAGAAAATTATAGGGGTCATGTAGAAAATACTGGGGATGAGCTAGAAAATATTAAGGATGTGCTAGAAAGAAAATAGGGATAATCTTGAAAATACTGGGGCTGAGCTAAAAAGTGGTGGGGAATATTCTGGATCAGCTAGAAAATATTAGGGATGACCTAGAAAATACTGAGGATAAGCTAAAATATATTAGGGATGAGTTAAAAAAAACAATTGGGATCATCTAGAAAATACTGGGGATGAACTATCAAATATTATGGATGAGCTAAAAATACTGGAGATGAACTACAAAATATTAGAGATGAGCTAAAAATAATAGAGATAATCTAGAAAATACTGAGGATGAGCTAGAAAATAGTAGGGACGAGCTAGAGAATACTGGATTCGACCTGAAAATATGAAGGATAAGGTAGAAAATACTGGGGATGAACTTACAAGTAATAAAAATAGTATAGAAGTTACTTGGGCTGAGCTAGAAAATGTTACAAATGAGCTAGAAACTACTGAGGATGAGCTAGAAAATATTAGGGATGAGCTAGAAAATAATAGGGATAATGTAGAAAATAATAGGGATAATGTAGAAAATACTGATGATGAGCTAGAAAACAATAGGGATAAGCTAAAAATAATAGGGATAATCTAGATATAATTTGGGATGAGCGAAAAAAATAATGGGGAATATTGTGGATGAGCTAGAATATATTAGAAACTATCTAGAAAATACTGGGAATAAGCTAAAAATTGCTAGGGATGATCTAGTAAATAATAGGGATCATCTAAAAAATACTGGGAATAAGATAACATTTTACTGGGGATGATCTAAAAAATAATAGGGATCATCTAAAAAATACTGGGGAATTGCTAGAAAATATTAGAGATGAGCTGAAAAATACTGTACATGAGCTAGAAATTATTAAGGATATTCTAAAATTATAGGGATCGAAAAGAAAATACAGGGGATGAGCTGTAAGAATAAAGGGAAATATTCTGGATGAGCTAGAAAATTATAGGGGTCATCTAGAAAATACTGGGGATGAACTACAAAATAGTGGGGAATATTCAGGATGAGTTAGAAAATAATAGGGATGACCTAGAAAAATACTAGGAATCGGTTAAAAAATATGAGGTATGAGCTTTAAAATACTGGGAATTTGATAGAAAATATTAGGAATGAGCTAGGAAATACCGGGGACACGCTGAAAACATTAGGAATGAGTTAAAAATACTGGGGATGAGCTATAACATAAATAAAAAAATAAACTAGAACATACTGGGGAGAGTTCGCAACTATTAGGGATAAGCTAAGAAAAATACTGGGAATGAGACATAAAATATTAGGGAAGAGCTAGAAAATAATAGGGATGATCTTGAAAATACAGGGAATGAGCTAGAAAATATTACAGCTGAGCTAAAAATAATAGGGATAATTTAGAAAATGCTATGGATAAGCTAAAAAGAGATGGGGAATATTCTAGATGATCGAGAAAATATTAGGGATGACCTAGAAAATACTGAGGATAAGCTAAAATATACTAAGGGTGAGCTGGAAAACATTAGGGATCATCTAGAAAATACTGGGGATGAGCTAAAAAATAATATGGATGAACTATAAAATATTAAAGATGAGCTAAAAATACTAGGGATGAGCTGCAAAATATTAAGGATGAGCTAAAAATAATAGGGATAATCTAGAAAACACTAAAGATGAGCTATAAAATATTAGGGACGGGCTAAAAAATACTGGATTGGAGCTGAAAAATATTAAGGGAGAGGTACGAAATCCTGGGTATGAACTTGAAAATAATATGAATAATAAAAAAAATACTGGGGATGAGCTAGAAAATATTACAAATGAGGTAAAAACTACTGGGGATGCGTTACAAAATATTAGGGATGAGCTAAAAAAAATACCGGGGATCAGCTACAAAATAATAAAAATAATCTAGAAATAACTGTAGAGAGCTAGAAAATATTAGTAATAGGCTGAAAAATACTGGGGATGGGCTAGAAAAAATAACGAATGAACTAGAAACTACTTGAGATGAACTAGAAAAAACTGGGGATGAGCTGGAAAATATTAGAGATTAGATTTTTTAAAATACTGGAGATAAGCTAGAAAATTCTAGGGATGAGCTAGAAATAATAATAAGGATAATCTAGAAAATACTGGGGATGAGCTAAAAATGTTTGAAAATATTCTGGATGAGCAAAAAAATTATTAGGGAAAAACCTACCAAATACATGGGGATCAGCTGCTATGTATTACAGATGAGTTACAAAATACATGGGGATCAGCTGCTATGTATTACAGATGAGTTACAAAATACATGGGGATCAGCTGCTATGTATTACAGATGAGTTACAAAATAGATGGGGATCAGCTGCTATGTATTACAGATGAGTTACAAAATACATGGGGATCAGCTGCTATGTATTACAGATGAGTTACAAAATACATGGGAATCAGCTGCTATGTATTACAGATGAGTTACAAAATACATGGGGATCAGCTGCTATGTATTACAGATGAGTTACAAAATACATGGGGATCAGCTGCTATGTACTATTACAGATGAGTTACAAAATACATGGGGATCAGCTGCTATGTACTATTACAGATGAGTTACAAAATACATGGGGATCAGCTGCTATGTACTATTACAGATGAGTTACAAAATACATGGGGATCAGCTGCTATGTATTACAGATGAGTTACAAAATACATGGGGATCAGCTGCTATGTATTACAGATGAGTTACAAAATACATGGGGATCAGCTGCTATGTATTACAGATGAGTTACAAAATAACAGGCATAGTCTAGAAAACACTGGGGATGGGCCAGAAAATAATAGGGATGAACTAGAAAATACTGGGGACAAGCTGGAAAATATTACAGATGAGCTGAAATATATTGGGGATGAGCTAGAAATAATAGGGATAATCTAGACAATTCTATGAATGAGATCAAACGTGATGGGGAATATTCTGGATGAGCGAGAAAATATTAGGGATGACCTAAAAATACTGATGATAAGCTAAAATATACTAAAGGTGAGCTAGAAAACATTAGGGATCATCTACAAAATACTGGGGATGAGCTATAAAATAATATGGATGAGTTATAAAATATTAAGGATGAACTAGAAAATACTGGGGACAAGCTGAAAAATATTACAGATGAGCTAGAAAATACTAGGGATGAGCTAAAAAATATTATGGACGAGCTGAAATATACATGGGATGAGCTAGAAAATATTATTTGTTTTTTGTTTTTGTAAGTGTTTTACGGCGCTCGCAAATGCATAAGGTCATATGAGCGCGCGGGACACACTAAACTTTTTCAGTTGGTAGGAAATTTTGAATTTTGCCCGGGTGGCGGCCGAAGCCTACTCTTATCGATTTTAGACCACCAAGGGATCTTTAACGTGCACAACTTG
>NW_004798868.1:7589-9878 GCF_000002075.1 Aplysia californica | reverse complement strand
ACACGGGACCTCCGAGATTTTTCGCCCTTGTCAGAGAAGGCTAGGTGTAGATCTTTCCTACCAGAAGATCAGGGGTGTGGCTGAAAGACAGCAGTAAGAAGAAGCCAATGAGTAGCAGTAGAAAGGCTGCAGAAAGAATCAGGAGCCTAGAGGAGGGGGCAAAGGAGGTGAAGGGGTGGGGGGCAGAAAGAGGAGACAAAAGCAGACGGCAGAACATTGCTAGAGAGTAGGAAAGGAGGTGAACGGAGACAAATTTAGAGAAGAAAATATTTTGGTCGCTACCCGGATTCGAACCCGGGACCTTTGAATGAGAGGCGAACACCTTAACCTCTAGGCCGCGAGAGCCCCCCTAGAAAACATTGGAGATGATTTAGAAATAATAGGGATAATGTAGAAAATACTGGGGATTAGCTAAAAAATAGTGGGGATTATTCTGGATGAGCTAAAAAACATTACGGATGACCAAGAAAATATTGGGGATAAGCTAAAAATTATTAGGGATGAGCTAGAAAATAAAAGTGATAATCTAAAAAATACTGGGGATAATCTAGAAAATACTGGGGATAATCTAAAAAATACTGGGGATAATCTAGAAAATACTGGGGATAATCTAAAAAAATACTGGGGATAATCTAGAAAATACTGGGGATAATCTAGAAAATACTGGGGATAATCTAAAAAATACTGGGGATAATCTAGAAAATACTGGGGATAATCTAGAAAATACTGGGAATAATCTAAAAAATACTGGGGATAATCTAGAAAATACTGGGGATAATCTAAAAAATACTGGGGATAATCTAGAAAATACTGGGGATAATCTAAAAAATACTGGGGATAATCTAGAAAATACTGGGGATAATCTAAAAAATACTGGGGATAATCTAGAAAATACTGGGGATAATCTAAAAAATACTGGGGATAATCTAGAAAATACTGGGGATATTCTAAAAAATACTGGGGATAATCTAGAAAATACTGGGGATAATCTAAAAAATACTGGGGATAATCTAAAAAATACTAGGGATGAGCTAAAGAATAGTGGGGAAAATTTGGAAGAGCTAGAAAATAATATTATGGATGACCAAGAAAATACAGGGGATAAACTTGTAAATATTTGGGATGAGCTATAAAACACTGGGGATGAGCTTGAAATAATAGGATTAATCTAGAAAATACTGGGGATTAACTAAAAAGTAATGGGGAATATTCTGGATGAGCTAAAAAAAATATTAGGGATGACTAAGAAAATATATGGGACAAGCTAGAAATTATTAGAAATGAGCTAGAAAATAATAGAGATAATAATAATAACAATAATAAATAGCATTTAGACCGCGCATTTTCCATTTTCTAAAAAAATACTCAATGCGCGTTACATCAAAACAAACAAAAAATGACATTCTAAAAATAAATCGACCAGCGTGTAGGTAAAACAAAGTATTATGCATACAATATCTATGTATATGTGTGACCATTTCTAAGAGAACAACAGTCTCGCAGTGAGGCTGGAAATGTGTGAACTAAATATGTACAATGCAATAAAAATTCACGAACGGTCACAAAAAAACTGAAACGTGAGTAACTAGAAACTTTCATTAAAACATTAATTCTCTACAGATAGAAAAATATTTCCGTTCTCTCTCTCTCTTCTCTCTCTCTCTCTCTCTCTCTCTCTCTCTCTCTCTCTCTCTCTCTCTCTCTCTCTCTCTCTCTCTCTCTCTCTCTCGAAAATACTGAGGATGGGTAAGAAATTACTGGGGATGAGCTGGAAAATATTAGGGATGACCTAGAAAATACTTGGGACAAGCTAGAAAATATTAGGAATGAGCTAGAAAATATAAGGGATAGGCTAGAAAATACTGGGGATGATCTAGAAATATTTTATGGATGAGATAGAAAATACTGGAAATGATCTAAAAATACTGAAGAATTCTGGGGATTAGCTAGAATTTAATACTGGGGATAAGCTTGAAACATTATAGGGATGAGCTAGAAAATACTGAGGATGAGCTAGAAAATATTGTGAATGAGATTTTTTTAAATTCTTGGGGATGAGATAAAAAATGTTGTGTATGAGATTCAAAAGTTTTGGCAATATTGTGGACGAGCTAAAATTATTGGGGATGAGCTAGAAAATACTGTGGATGAGCTAGAAAATATTACAGATAAGCTTAAAAATATTAAGGATGAAGTAGAAAATACTGGGGATTAAAAATATAATATACACACATATACACATATAATAATATTTATATATATATATAATATATGTATATATATATATAT
>NW_004798868.1:4986-7348 GCF_000002075.1 Aplysia californica | reverse complement strand
ATCAGAACTTATTAACACATTATAACTAACATATTATTATTATAAATGCTGATTTATTAATTATTTTTTTCCTTGGCAGAAAAGGATCGAAGGTCATATATATTTTCTATATTTTCCTAACATATCAATGCTGACTAATTTCTTTTTTTTTTTTATTGACAGGAAAGGATCCAAAGTGTGATAGTATATATTGTTCTCTTTACACTAATATTAGCTCAATTTGGGAAGCTTCCTACACATCTCTAAGTTTGATTGGCAGCCACACACATGATTCATAACCTCTGGCAGGCAGGAAATACGTGTCACGACGCGGTGGAATCAGGCGCTCGTCAATTTTGGGACATGTGGAGTTATTGAAATTTGCCTTGCTTTGGATGGGAAAAAATACCAATCTGACTAGAAAATAGACGTCGAGATATTTGCCACTGAAAGAGGTGGAGGTAGCCTGGTTTCACCGACAAAATGGCCACCAAAGTTCGATGACTTCCAAAGTTTAAGAGGCCTGGGGAAACTGGAAATCTGCCATTTCTGAGCCTTTAATCATCGTTTTTAAAGGAAAATCCATACAGTTAATGTGTTTGTATTTTTTAAAAATAAAATATTTTATATATAGATATTTTATTTTTAAATATATTATAATATCCGTTTTTAAACACATTTCTGTATTTTCCCCAGTAAAACCCATACAGAAATGTGTTTGAAAACGGATATGATATAAACGTATTTTTAGAAAATAAAAAAATTCGAGAAACATTTTTCAAACTAGCAGAATAATGCCAGATTCTTCGATTTCCGGATTTTGAAGAGCGCCTGATTTCACCACGTTGTGACATATATGTAACCCCATGCATTATCACCCATCACCTGATGGGATCACCACCAGCTCGCACTACCTCCCCTTTTTGCTCCGCCAGTTCCCAGATATGTGATGGTCTATTCCAAACCGCGGCGCCGCCCATTAGAATGGATCGCGTTGCAAACTTGTAGGAATAAATATCGCCCACTTTGCAATATTCACGGATCTGCTGTTTTGTCACCTTTTTAAAAAAAAATTCCATCCAGGACTCTAATCGTCAAAATCTTGCCTGTCTGTCCCGCAGCCATGATGATAAAATCTGGTGAGTTTTCTGAGTGAATTTATTATTTTTTATTTATTCATCTTTTTAAAAAATAATCATAAATGACATTTATATATATAGCGCTCAACCCCGATTAAAGTACACAGGCTCTGAGCGCTTGACAATACAGTACAACATACAACAGTAACATAAAACGTGTTGTTATGACTAAAAGAAAATCTCTCCAAATATTCATCTCATTTATTTAAAAACAGAAACGACTTCAGCTGACATTTGGTCGCTTTTAAGGACAAGCGGGCTAACCCAGATTTCGGGGGTTTCCAGAAATCTTGACCTACACCAAAATAATAGCCCTATCTATAGGAGAAGTTTGGTTTCATTGTTGTGTATATTTGTTTGGTTATAGAGAAAACTCTCCTTGTCTTTTCAAGAAACTGAACAAGAGGCAAAAACGTTACCTTTGATTTTCTCCAAACAGCAATTTTCGGGATAGCTCCTTGTGCTATAGCCCCTCCTTGTGCTATAGCCCCTCCTTGTGCTATAGCCCCTCCTTGTGCTATAGCCCCCCCCTTGTGCTTCAAAGCGACCATTTGAATGAATCAATGTATTATTTTAGTGCAACAGCTTGCTCGCGTTTTCTCATTATTACCACTGTACTTGCTTTGAAAGAACTAGGCTATTTTTCAAACGAAAGGAAGAAGATGCGGAATGATAGGGGTTGTTTGTCTTCCAGAAAGTGGAAAAGAACCTCTGTTTGTAGGCGGTATGAGATTGTGAGAAATGAATTGATGTTCATTGACAGGAATCTTTTCTCACGATACAATGAAATTATCTTTACCTCTGTCTGTCTGTCTGTCTGTCTGTCTGGCTGGCTGTCCGTCTGTCTGCCTGTCTGTCTGTCTGTCTGTCTGTCCCTCCTCCCTCTCCCATGTCCCTCTCCCATCCCTCTCCCTCCACACTCTCCCTCGTCTCTCCCATGGGTGGTTTACGGGTGCTCTGGTGTGGTTTGCCCCCTTCTCTCCTATAAAAAATCTATCGTCTTTTTCTCCCCTCCTTCTTTTTCTTTTGTGTTTGTTACTCTCTTGTAACACCTCTAATCTTCGGCACTTATATGATGACCTTATTGTGTTGCAAGTGTCGTAAAACTCTTACTGAAACTAAACCAAACGTTTCTCCCTCCACACTCTCCCTCTCCCTCCACACTCTCCCTCTCCCTCCACACTCTCCCTCCCCTCTCCCTCCACACTCTCCCTCTCCCTCCACACTCTCCCTCTCCCTCTACA
>NW_004798868.1:2700-4104 GCF_000002075.1 Aplysia californica | reverse complement strand
ATGTGTCCCGCGCGTTCATATGACCTTATTGTGTTGCAAGCGCCGTAAAACTCTTTTAAAAAACCAAATGTCTCTCCCCAGCCCTCTCCGTGATGACCCTGGCCTGCCTCTCCCTCTCTGTGACCTCCGCCGACCCCGCCCCGGCGGCCGGCGACCCATCCCTGGAGGCCAACTGTAAAGGCGGATGTAACTTTTTCTGTAACACCCTGGCCCAGAACTGTCTCGACCTGCCGCCCTTCGTAGACTGTGGCGCCAACAAGCAATCCTGCCAGGCCCTGTGCGGCGCAACATGCACGTGCTTCGCCAGCTGCACGGGAGAATGCTTTCAGAGAGCGGCCAAGTGCCAGGAGCTGGAGCCCCTCGGGAGCATCGCGTGTAAGACACAGGTCACGCTGTGTGCGTCCTCGTGCCCGGCCGTTTGCAAGGGTCAGTTCTTGACCAGCGCTATCCCAGACTTCTTGAGGCAGATCCTGGCTACGTTCTTCACGTCCGTTGGTCAGTTTTTGCCGGGGCTGCCCTCTCTGCAGGCAGCCAGCGAGTAGAAGTCTGGGGTGAGATGAGTTGAGTTGAGATGAGATGAGATGAGATGAGATGAGATGAGATGAGATGAGATAGGATGGGGTGAAATGGGATGAGAGAAGAGAAAAGAAGAGAAGATAAGAGATGAGAAGAGATGAAACTAGGGAATAGAAGTCAAGAGAAGGTAAGAGATGAGATGAAAACAGAAGAGAAGAGAAGAAATGAGATGAGAAGAGATGAGAAGAAAAGATGATTCTCGCTTCCACTCATAAGATATAAAGTATACACACATATTTGTATTATAATATGCTTACACTCACAGAATCACACACACACACACACACACACACACACACACACACACACACACACACACACACACACACAAACACACACACACACACACACATTTAACAAAGATTAAATGGACAATTGTTGTTGAGGATATTGAACACATTCTGAGTATTGTGATAACATACTTCTGCTAGTAATGCTGTATACATGATGCAGGTCTGGGCCATCAGGGGAGATAGTGTTGAGCGAGGTATTAATAAAACTGTGGCGAGAAACTGTGAAAAGAAAGCCTTTTTTGTGTGTGTTTTCCTGTGACTGTTATTGTAAGTTTTATGAAGAAGTCTTGGTTGAATCTTTTTTTCTTCGTAGTAAGTGTTTTACGGCACTTGCAACATGATAAGGTCATACGTGCCGAAGATTAGAAGTGTTACAAGAGAGTTTTTTTTTAAAAAGGTTTTAGTAGAGGTTTTACGGCGCTCGCAACTGCATAAGGTCATATGAGCGCCAAGGGGTGGGTGTCAACAGAGAAGTCCTTACAGGGAATCAGACTTACTCTGCTCACCTCTCTAGCCTCAACAGCACAAAGTCTGC
>NW_004798868.1:0-2213 GCF_000002075.1 Aplysia californica | reverse complement strand
AAGTCTGTCAAAATTATTTTTGGAGAAATACTGAAAGTTTCAAAGAGATCTTCGTACTAGAAGTTTTCTAAAATGTGAAGAATGCAACTCCGGGGTACAAGATGACCCCGGGGCGTACGGATAGGTTAATAATCATGTACTTTTGAATCCAAATTGTTAAAATTCAAATATCTTTGTGTGTTAGTACGAACGGCGTCAGCTCAAAATGGCTTCCCTCCCCCCTCGCCCGAGACCCGACGAGCGGCTGATTTCACCACGATGCCTCACTCGTGTTTACAAGGACAGAGCCCTTGATTTTGAACTGTATAATATTGGGGGGGGTCACATGTGTGAGCAGCGGGGAGGAATTTTCAAAAAAAGTTTTTATCCTGCCCACTGTTATTATCTGTCGCTGTTGTGTTTAGTAGTAACAGCAAGGTGTGCAAGGTGTGCAAGGTGTGTAAGGTGTGCAGGGTGTGTAAGGTGTGCAAGGTGTGCAAGGTGTGCAAGGTGTGCAAGGTGTGCAAGGTGTGCAAGGTGTGTAAGGTGTGCAGGGTGTGTAAGGTGTGCAAGGTGTGCAAGGTGTGTAAGGTGTGCAAGGTGTGCAGCTTTTTGGCTTTTGAAATTAGCTGTTGGTCTTACAGTAAACACACAGGAGAATGTTTTACGTATAAATGAATAAATAAATAAATAGACAGATAGAGAGATAAATAAATAAATAGATAAATAAATAAACAAATAAATAAATAAATCTGTTACTACACTCTGTAGTGGATCACTACCTTGTTGTGGTTAGAGAGCTTGTGAGCCTCAGTGACGCCAAGAGCTACGCTGCCTGGAGCTAATGCTCCTGGTGGGCCACCCATGCCAGACAGGTCGACGGGTAGAGGTCAGACGAAGCGTGATCCACCGGCCCTCCAGGTTTCGGAGGTTTAGCTCAGGGCTAACAACCCAGACTGGTAAAAAGCATATGTGAGGTAGCGTGGTGGAATCAGGCTCTCGTCAATTTTTGGCCACATAGAGTTATTGGTATCATGTTAAAGCTTGTTTATTTGTCTTTATTTGGATGGGGAAAAATACCCGTTAATCTTGAATACAAGTCGAGATATTTGTGAATGAAGGAGGTGGGGGTCACCTGTTTTCAGAGGTAAAATTAGTGAGAAAATGGCTGAAAAAGATTAGTTATTTCTTTAGCTTTAGAGTCCGTGGTAACTGAAAATGTATATCTTTTGTGCTTTTAATCAACGTTTTTTTTAAAATAGTGAAATCCACACAGAAATGAGTTCTTTAATGGCCATAAAAGGTGTTGAGCCCAAAAACAAAAATTTGATAAAAATTCACAAACCAGCGGGAAAATGCAAGTTTCTTCACTTTGATTATTTTGACGAGAGCCCGATTCCGCCACACTGCCTCACATTGTTACGGAAACAGCAACAAAGAAAAACTGCCCTAAACGCCAGACGGCGTAATGGGTAGTACTAGTACTAGTAGTAAGTAAGTACACTATTATTACGTTTATTGGTAAGTTACGCGTCTAAGTGTTGCCTTACCCCCAACTGGAGATGGTTACAACATTTGGTCAATAGTTGTTTAATTGTTTAGATCATGTCAGTCCTACATTCCTCAGCTCTTTCGAGTCACGAGGTGGGCACCCTGTGCCCCGCTCCCTAGTGGAGTCATCTTTACCGCGTCACCGAAGGTTCCAAAAGTTTGCACAAAGTCTCATACTATGGTGGTGACGTTGTCCCAGTATTACTACAAAAACTACTGGGCCAAGACGAGTAGGTAGAGGGGAATAGAAAAAGATAGAACAGAGGGTGGTTGGAGGGTGCTCTGATGTGGTTTGCTCCTTCTTTCCTATCATACCTCTATCGTCCATAAAATATCTCCCCTCCTTCTTTTTTTTACGTTTGTTACTCTCTTGTAACACCTCTAACCTTCGGCACCTATATGACCTTATTGTGATGCAAGTGCCGTAAAACTCTTACTAAAACTAAACTCTTTTGTAACACCTCTAATCTTGGGCACTCATAATGACCTTATTGTGTTGCAAGTGCCGTAAAACTCTTACTGAAACTAAAAGGAGATAGAAGAGGAAGGGCTGTTGCCTGGTGTCCCTCAGGTAAGCATTGTCCTGAACAAAATCTGTCAGAAATACAACAACCCATGACAGCCGTGTCTTGGAACGTTCATGGCGTAGTTTGCACAGAGAAAATACATCTTTTATTTATATT
>NW_004798867.1:54883-56276 GCF_000002075.1 Aplysia californica | reverse complement strand
ACCCCACCGTTTTTTTCCCCTCTCCCTTTCTTGCTACCCACCCCCTCCACCCCTCCCCCGCTTCCCCCCTTTCCTTATTTCTCTCGAGAGCAAAGACTACGCTTTGTAAAAACAATCGCGGAGCAGAGAAGAAATGAAACAAAAGCTCCCTGCAGGATCTAATGGGGCAGGTAAGAACCGTGAGAACACAGAGGGCCGGCCCGTGTCATGTTAAGTGCATCAGAATCTCCCTCCACCCACTGCATTCTGTCTGTCTGTCTGTCTGTCTGTCTGTCTGTCTGTCTGTCTGTCTGTGTGTCTGTGTGTCTGTGTGTCTGTGTGTCTGTCTGTCTGTCTGTCTGTCTATCCCCCTGCTGGATTTTTCATCATTTCATTCATGCTTGGATAGAACGATGGGAGGGCGTGGCTTCAGTTTTGCTCACTTATTTATTTATTTATTTATTTATTTATTTATTTATTTATTTATTATTCTGCTTTTGTTTGTCTTTTAGTTTAGTTTAGTTTTAGTAGTAGAGGTTTTACGGCGCTTGCAACTGCATAAGGTCACATGAGCGCCAGAAGATTAGAGGTGTTACCAGAGAGTAACAAACATAAAAAAGAAGAAGGGGAGATAAGGACGCTAGATGTTTGATAGGAAAGAAGAAGCAAACCACACTAGAGCACCCGCCACCCACCCACTGTTTGTCTTTGTTTTGTTAGTTTATTTTTAGTAGAAGCATCAAGTGACAGTTATGAAATTCACGGAAAGCCTGGTGTTATTATCTCAAACGATCCAGCTTCTTACGGTGTCTTGAATAATAATTGTGTTTTTTGATCAAGTATTTTCTTTTTTTTTACCAGAACAAATCAGTGTTTCGCCATATATTATGCGTTCAGCGTTCGAACCTGCAAACTAATGCCAACACAAATACGTTAAAAAAACCACACACGCAACAAAAACTCAAGACGCCCACACTCATACATTCATACATACATACATACATATTATATACATAGACACCTACCCACCACTCCCACCACTCCCACACACACATACATGCCATCCGACATTGTAAAAATGCTGAGTAGACGAAATTATAACAGCAACAACAGGCCTTCCAACAACAACAAAAAACAACACAAAAAAAACAAGAAACAAGACAAAACACACAAAAGACAAAAAAAAAACAACAACAAAAAACTTCAAAATCAGCAAAAACCAGACAAGCATATTATTCCCCAAGTCTGACGAGACAACACGTCATTTTCCCGCCATTGTCTTCTTTCTTCCCTGGCTTGAACTATTTGTTTGTTTACGTCTGGCACACTTTGGACAACGCCCACAGGCTTCTGTTGGAGAAAATAATATCTCTCCGTGCTCCACTTCTGGGTTTTTTGTTGTTTTTTTCAAATT
>NW_004798867.1:51509-53055 GCF_000002075.1 Aplysia californica | reverse complement strand
GGGCTGTATACTGTATATAGTTTCTGCACCTTGTACATTATAGAATTCAGTTCGATTCCCACATGGCGAAATCCATTTTATCGAGTACCTCAGTAAAAGAAGTTCGCCCAAATAGGCAGGATCAAAATAGCCGGTCTACATTGTGTCTAAATGGGGCGTAAAGCTTTTACAAAAGCTTTTCATCATCATAAATTGTCTAAGCACGGTTAATCTGGGTGTGCACAGTTCACAAGAATTCACAAAAACAATTCACAAAGACAATTCACAAAAACAATTCACAAAGACAATTCACAAAAACAATGCAATCCATCAATTCACTCTTCCAACAATTCAGTGGCCACTTCACTTATTCTAACAGGGGATTACATACAGTGAGTGCCAAAGAAGACGAGAAATCATTGTTATTGGTTTCGACAGACAATGGTTTTCTAATGGGACATATCAGCTTGCATAGTAATAGTATCTAATTCCATAATATTAGGAGGTTCCGAGGAGATTAGAAATAATCAGATAAGACACGTAAGATACAATAATTAGATAAGACAAAATAAGACATGAAAGGAAGGTCTTTAAAAAAAAAACCAAAAAAAAACATTTATTAAAATCTTGTTTCAGTAAGCGTTTTACGGCACTTGCAACCCAAATAGGTCTTACAAGTGCCGAAGATTAGAGGTGTTATAAGAGAGTAGCAAACATAAAAAAGAAGGAGGAGAGATAAAGACGATAGTTGTTTGATAGGAAAGAAGGAGCAAACCACACCAGAGCACCCACCAAATCATCATCATCATCATCATTATCACCATCCAGTGCCAAATCTACGACAGACATCGGCGATCATGGTTTTCCACCAAATACCCACTTTTTAAAAAATGGTTGTTACTTGGTTTTCAAGGAGCAGGGCGGGGGTTGGGTTCATTGTGTTGGTTAAAACAAGGTATATCATCCCCTCGTCTGATCTCCCACCCATGGCGCCCTACTCTATAAGCAAGCACCCCTACACTCTGTTCCTCGCTTCCTTTCTCTTTACAACAATAAACCGAGCCGGGTGGAGATAGCTTCAGAGCATGGAGGTTATATTTCTGTGTGTTACCCACAAGTTCCTAAACTCCTCTGTTGTTAGCTTTGACTACCCCGTTGGAGGAGTCTCTGCTTCTGTGTTTCTTTCCCTGTCCCCTCTCCTCTCTCTCTCTCTCTCTCTCTCTCTCTCTCTCTCTCTCTCTCTCTCTCTCTCTCTCTCTCTCTCTTTCTGTTTATCTATCACTCTCTGTCCATAAGGTAACTGTTTTTTGGTTGATGTTGATCTCTCGTTTTGTGACAAGTGCAAAAAACGTAAACATTTATGTATGTTTGAGTGTGTGTGTGTGTGTGTGTGTGTGTGTGTGTGTGTGTGTGTGTGTGTGTGTGTTAGCGTATCCGTTCGAAATGTTCGGAGCCTCGAAGAGTGTGCTCTTCGCCAGGGCCACCGCCTCCCTTGGGTAGCGGGTGAGGCAGTCCAACCTCCCTGAATCCTCCCCGAAGAGAGGCCACCGCCGGGCCTCCGTGGCGG
>NW_004798867.1:47342-48507 GCF_000002075.1 Aplysia californica | reverse complement strand
CCCCCCAGTGACAAGCTTAGATCTTGAAGGAAAAACAGATTATCAGGCACAACTCATTGGAACCGAAAATGAGTAGAACGTAGAAGTGGGCAAAATCCGGATAATCTATAGGATAACCGGATAATTCTCAGTGAAACATTATCCGAATTCAGACTCCTAACTCCCTTTCCTGACCCGTTTGCCGAAGTGGGTGCACCCATTTGTTGAAATGATGCTACCCTGCTTGTTGAAGTGGCTCTAACCCATTTACCGAAGCGGTTCATATCATATTATTTGCCGAAGAGGTGCACTAAGATAGTATCCGGATTTTGCTAAAGCGATTCTTTGCCCAGCCCTAGTAGAACGGTTGTTGGGCTTTTTTTCTTCTTCTTCTTCTTCTTCTTCTTCTTGGTAACGAAGAAAGAAGGTAAAAAAGAAAAGATAGGAAGAAAAAAAAAGAAAAAGAAAGAGAAGGAAATAAAGAGACGCGTAAGGTACGGACGAGGAAACATCTCCACAAATAAACAGTCACATAAAATAGGTTGTTCAGTTACAGGAAAACCAGCGGGAAACTGTGAGTGAGAGAAAAGTACAACAAATGAGGTAGAAATTGGGTGAAGATGCACAATTCTGTACAGAGCAGGTTACAGGGAAATGAGTAGAGCTGGGCAATGAGTCGCTTTAGCAAAATCCGGATAATATGTTAGTGCATCTCTTCAGCAAATTATACGATAGAATCGCTTCTGCAAATGGGTTAGAACCACTACGACAAACGGGTAAGCATCACTTCAACAAATGAGTACACCCACTTCGGCAAGCAGGTCAGGAAAGTGAGTTAAGAGTCTGAATTCAGACAATGTTTCATTGCTAATTATCCGGTTATTCGGACAGATTATCCGGATTTTGCCCACCTCTAGAAACGAGGTGAGGGTGAGGTGCAAGAGCAAAACACAACAAACAAAATCAGAGAGGAAGGAACGCTGACAAAAACACAGAGGTAAGAAAGTCGACAAAAACACAGAGGTAAGAAAGTCGACAAAAACACAGAGGGTAGAGAAGTTGACAAAAACACAGAGGTAGGAAAGTCGACAAAAACCAGGGTTGGCTGTGGGCGTGTTGTTAGAAATGTTCTGCTCTGTCAGCCCTTGCGTAAACAATGAGGTCCCACAGCAGAGATGGGGATATA
>NW_004798867.1:45407-46819 GCF_000002075.1 Aplysia californica | reverse complement strand
TAGGCCAATGTTTTATTAATGACTTCTCTCACAGGCTCTAAAAACAAACCAAGCGCAAAATGAAACAAAAGGACGCGTAAACGACGCAATCCAATAAAAGCAGACGCGCCCTCAGACCCCACATTGAGTCCTCAGATCAGCTGACAGGCCGAACGGTGCCATAAATACTCCGAGCCGTAAAACAGAGCTCACAAATCAGGTACAAACACACACAGTCTCAGCAGTAAAGAATTAGTACCTGTACCGTTGCGGTAGTCGATTTTCTCCACAAAAAAAACTCGAGTACAAATTATAATCGTTAGGAATCGTAGTATGGACCTGGATTAATAAATTTTAATTATTATAACATTTGTGAGGCAGCGTGGTGGAATCAGGCTCTCGTCAATTTTTGGGCATGTAGAGTTATTGGTATCATCTTAAAGGATGTTCACTTGTGTTTATTTGGATGAAAAAAATATCCATTTATCTTGAATGCAAGTGGAGGTATCTGCGAAAGAGTCACCTGTTTTCAGAGCTAAAATTAGTGAGAAAATGGCAGATAAAGATTAGTTATTTCCTTAGCTTAAGAGTCCGGGGCAACTGAAAATTTACATTTTGTGTGCCTTTAATCAACGTTTTTCAGGAAAAATTCACACTGAAATGAGTTCGTTAGTGGGCATGAAAGCTGTTGAGCCAAAAAAAACAAAAAATTGATAAAAATTCACGAACATGAGAAAAAATGCAATTTTCTTCACTTTGATTATTTTGACGAGAGCCTGATTCCACCACGCTGCCTCACATATGGTTTCGTTTGTTTGAATACTGAGAAGCACTTCTGTACAATAATGGCGGTCATTAAGTGCTGTGAACAAGCAATTTGTTGGATCAAAGAGAAGCACGTCGACTAATTATTATTGTCATTTAGTGTTTGAGAAAAGTACAACAAACAGACAGGAACAAAAGAGGGAAAATTTAGAAGAAGGACCTACCAGTGGCACCCTCCAACCACCCGCGATTTGTATGTGTATATTATTATGTTTAACGCCCTTTACACAATGTAAATCTATGCAAAAGGCGGGACATCCGAATCAAAATCGTTTACGATTATAATTACATAACACGGACAAAACTCTGTATCAAACAACAATTAATCGATTAATCATTGGAAATATCGAAAGACATTTGGAATAGTATCGAACAGATCAGGATACCACGACAGAACATAGTGAGCTAAAAAAAACGAAGAAAAAAAAAGAGAAAAAGAAAACAATCGCGCGTGCGTTGTGCTCACTCACGAGTGAACGTAACATGAGACAAAATCTGGGATGAAACAAAGCGGAACTTGTATAGCATGCATCGACACACAACGGAGTAGGTACAAAATGTAGTGGAAGACGTTCGAGGTGAGGGTGGAAGGGTGGAAGGGGTGGGGG
>NW_004798867.1:42936-44137 GCF_000002075.1 Aplysia californica | reverse complement strand
GACAGACAGGCAGAGAGAGAGAAAGAGAGAACGAGAGAGAGAGAGAGAGAGAGAGACAGACAGACAGACAGACAGACAGACAGACAGACAGACAGACAGACAGAGAGAAAGAGACAGACAGACAGACAGACAGACACAGACAGAGAGAGAGTGACAGAGACAGAGAGACAAAGGCAGAGAGACAGAGAAATACAGACAGACAGACATACAGACAGACAGACCCCCCCTCCCCCCACACATACTCAATGGCATATATGCACACTCCCAGACCCATAGATTATTACGTCTCTTTGTCCTACGACATTTCTGTTCCTCTCCGTGCCTGTCACACAATCTATCACTCTGTCCCGCTGTTTAAAAAAACATTTCCATGAGTCTCTCTCTATATTTACTGTCTATGTTTCACAATTTCTCTCTCACCTGTACATAATGACGTGCTTTGAATCTAGAACATAAAACGTCTCTTCTTTAATTAAGCCACGTCAGAGAAAGAAAAAAAAAGAAAACAATTTGCGATGAAATGACACCAAACAGAAAAAGTAAACAATGACCACAAAAAAAACCCACCCAAAAACAAAAACAATGTCAAAGAAAAATTAATAAATAAAAATAACAATCCCAGCCTCGCAACAGAAATGCAGACAGACATATTGTCTAATTAAGAGACGGGCATAAAAAACCCCCCAAAAAAACGTAAGCGTGCCTTAACGTCTTTCATGCGAGGCTGGAAGGAAGACATATAGAGCAGGAAACAGTAATGCTCTTGCTAGTCGGCTGGTGAATTTCAGCAGTTTGGAGGGTCGATCACCCTCACGCCAATTGTCATCCCGGGATAAAAATTGCTTTTTGTGGGCAGAATTTCTAGGAAGGTAAAAGTTTAGTTTTGCTTCGTTTCGTTTTTTGTTTTTGTTTTTTTACGTAAGCTCTACTTTCCTGACAGATGTCCTTGTTGCTGTGACCGTGTGACGTCATCGCCTTAACAATGGCATGCATTGTCAGCGATATGATGACAGCTCTGATTTTTAGATTCTAATTTCAGAAAAGCTGAAAAAAGATGCCTTGAACTGTTTTCCTCTCAAGGCTCGTCGAGAGAGCTGAGTGAGAGGGGGAAAAATGTTGGTTTAAAACCAAAGGTAGTAACTTGTCACACTATGCACGCTATCGTTCCGAAGAAAAAGTGTGTGTATGTGTGGGGCGGGGG
>NW_004798867.1:39235-42746 GCF_000002075.1 Aplysia californica | reverse complement strand
AGAGAGAGAGAGAGAGAGAGAGAGAGAGAGAGACAGAGAGAGAGACAGAGAGACAGAGACAGAGACAGAGAGAGAACAAAACAAAAACAAAAACAAAATCCAAAAATCCAAACAAGACGGAGGAACAACATTCCCCGACAACAAAGCCAGGACTGTCACACACAGCCAGCAGCAGCAGCCCCATCACCTGGCACGTGCAGCGCTTGCACAACACAACGACGCATGCGCGCGCAACAATCCATCTTGAGCCGGAGCCGAGATTAACCCCTCTCGACCACAGCCGGCTGAGCTGAAGCAAGAGGCGAGAACTGACGCGGCCGGCCGGCCGTCCAAACGCGGATCGGAGCTATGGGGGGAGACCACTCGCCGCACAGGGCACAGACTGAAGGCCAGAACTCGTGAATGAAAATTAATCAAAGTGAGGACGCCTTTTCCGTGCACTGCTTCGCAAACTGTTCACAAAAATAACGGCGGGATGTCCTTGCATTACCGTCTGCCAAGATTTTTTCTTACCTTTTTAAAAAAAGAATAATTCCTCCTTCCTTCTTTCCATTTAAAATGAATAATTCTTCCTTCCTTCCTTCTTTCCATTTGTCTTCAAAGTTTTCTCGCCTTCTTATTCTTCTTTTGTCTTGGTTTCACTTTCTTTATTTTGGATTCTTCTCGCTTTACTCCATTAAAAATTATTATTTTTAATTTTCAAATTTTCTTCCTATTTTTGCTTTCGGTTCTGTCTTTCCTCTCCCTCCAAGATAACGTAATTAAAACGATTAAGGAGGAAACAAAATCTCACATAAACAGACAGGTGGATGGATGGATGGATGGATGGATGGATGGATGGATGGATGGATGGATGGATGGATGGATGGATGGAAGAGAGGAAGGAAGAGAAGCAGTTGCCAAGATAATCACAAACGAGAATAAAATGTCATCTTTCTGGCAAGGATCTCTACTTCATTATTAACAGGATTATAACCTTTCCACGCGTTCTCGTACCGTGCGTAATGTGAGCCAAACTGAGCAGCTTGGCACGTGCACTTTTAGTTGCTCACGGCTGTACCTTGATGACCCCTAACCCCTACGTCTCATCCCCGCAATTATACAGTTAAGTTTTTAGGGGGCGACGAGGCGGGCGCGATCAGCTTGAGCCACGATAGCCGCTTTGCGCCCTCAATCTGGCTAGCAAACTGACCCGATCCGACCCGACCCAACCAGGGCTGGGCATTGAGTCGCTTTAGCAAAATCCGAATATTACGTTAGTGCACCTCTCCGGCGATTAAATGTGCTATAAACCGCTTCGACAAAAGGCTAAGAACCACTTCGACAAACGGGTGCACCCACTTCGGCAAACGGGTCGGGAAAGAGAGTATATGAGTCTTCATTCGGATAATGTTTCACTGAGAATTATCCGGTTATCCGAATTTTGCCCACCACTAGACCCAACCCAATCCCCCCATGGGCACCACGTATGAGCATACACAACATAATATTATAATGTCTTCAGCAACACAACTTTCACCTGTGATTGGAGGGCGCCACTGGTAGGTCTATCCATCTCTTTCACTCTATTGTTTCTGTCTATCCGTCTTGTTTCGTCCCTTATTGCGTCGATGAACTTCTTTCTACTGAAGCGTCAAACTCAATCATCCTCCCAATAATTTACAACGTCTCCGCTGTGGAACCTATCTCTCCCATTTCACCCACGCCGTGCAGTTTCCCGCCAAATCCTGAATCACCCTGCAGATCTCCGACACTGACATGGCGTCATTTCCTGTCCCTGTCATTCCCCGCGTCTCCGTCCTCCATCATGATAAAGCCTTATCTTCAGGGACCGCCTCAGATTCACTCGACCTTGAACCCGACCGTAGAGAAGTGGGGGGTCGGCATGACCTTTCCCACAGAGCGAGAAATACCATGCTCAAAGACGGCGTAACTACAACGCCATAGAACAAAGGACGCTTCGCAGACAATGTCGTGGCAACGAGAATGCTTTTAATCCGAGATAAAACAGACTGATTCCCCAAATCATACCCCAGAAACTAAATGTTGAAGGGCAGCAAATTTTAATGCTAGTTTAGTTTTTAGTTTTAGTAAGGGTTTTACGGCACTTGCAACACAATAAGGCAATATAAGTGCCGAAAATTAGAGGTGTTACAAGAGAGTAACAAACACAAAATAGAAGGAGGAGGAAAGATCAGGACGACAGACGTTTGATAGGAAAGAAGAAGCAAACCACACCAGAGCACCCGCCAACCACCCACTGCAAATGCAGCATTGCAGGAGTAGAATTAATAAAGATAGAGGCTAGCTCATGCATCAAACTGTTTACATAAAACAGAACACATAATCCCGACCAGTGCTTGTTAATGCAACCAAGGACCATCTTGTAATAAAGTACAATTTGCATAATATGGACAAAGAGCAGAAGGTTCCGTCGGAAAGCTCACTATATCTCACTACAACTTTTTTACGTGACCTTGGTTCCTCAAACAACACCTCTGGTGTGCTGATTTCGATTCGAATGACGGCACGAAAAAAAACAAAAAACACTTGAAACAATGAACTCAACTAAACAAGCACATTGAAAGAAAACAAAACTGTACTAAACTAAACTAAACGCATCCCACGTCCCCCAAGAATATAATATTAAAATGTTGCAGAAACTGGCACAGACAGCCACCTATTTAGGGGAGATAAGTGGTTGTCTTTGCCTTAGGCTGTCTCTTTATAATATATAGACTGCCCCCCCCCCAAAAAAAAAAAAAAATCGAATGAGGGAAAGTGGTCTTTTGTACTTTTGTCCAGAAGATCGTCTTGGACAGGAGGTCATTTCAGCAGGTTAGACTGCATTTCACTTTTTCGAAGCTAGAAAATACAGCAACCACGACCACTGTAAATAAAAGCAATGCCCTGCGGACCTAGGCGCTCAAAAATAAAGATAGAGTAAGAACGTTATTATAGATCCTGCCCAAGGCGCTCAAACACTCAGATAGAGTAAGAACGTATAGGCCCTGCCCCCGAACCAATGTCCACGGCCACTAATGCAATAAGGCACCGCGCTCTCCGCTCTCAGTCCACAGCCCCTCCACCTCAGACCTGTCCTCCTCTCTTTACATCTCCACACCCTCTCCTCTTCAAACCTGATCCCTGACATATTATTCTTCCTCTTCTACCATCGTTCCTTCCTCATCCTCCATCCACCTTTTTTGCACCCGCCTTTCTGATAAATCTTCTTTGACCCATCCTTCCTCATCTCTTTATTTTTCTGTCCTCCTCATTTCCGTCACTCTTTCTCATCCTTTCTCCTCTCCCTTTTCATCTCTTCTTTTCCATCTGTTTTGTTCTCATCCTTCCTTTCTCTCTTCCTTTCCCACCTCTCCTTTTTCATTCATCATTTCCCACCTCTCATTTTCCATCCCTCCTTTCTCACCCCTTTTTCTTTCCTTCCTTCCTTCCTTGCTTCTCCATCCACCCTTTCTAATCCCTCAATTCTCTCTCTCTCTCTCTCTCT
>NW_004798867.1:34766-35721 GCF_000002075.1 Aplysia californica | reverse complement strand
TCTCTCTCTCTCTCTCTCTCTCTCTCTCTCTCTCTCTCTCTCTCTCTCTCTAAAAAAAATTTTTTAAACCACCAGAACACGCAAGGACAAAAGTGCCTACGTCAGCAGTCTGAGCCAGCTAGGCACGAGTTCTCCGCTCGGCGGGCGTTACTTTACTGCCAAAACAATAGCAATACCCAACCCTGAGCAAAGCTCACTCTAATTGGCGCAATTCTCTCCCATAGTTTGATTTCTCGGGGGTAATCAGTTATGCACAGAGTGGTAAAACCATCCCCCTCGGCTCTTTGTAAGTTTTTGCTTTGCTTCGTTTTTGTACCATTTTGCTCCCTGGTCTGTGTGCCTAGTAATCTACACGCACACCGAGAGAGGAGATACCACACATAAAAACTCCACCAAGAAGCCAAGTGTCAAGGCCTTTTATATTTTTCATCCACAACTGAAAACATGCCGATTCTCTTGTTGGGGAAAGGACAAATAAACAAACAATCAAACAAACAAACAAACAAACAAACAAACAATACCACTCCCCTGCTCTCCCTCGCGCGCTCAAATGACCTTAGCAGTTGCGAGCGCCGTAAAACCCTATACTACTACTACTCACATCCCCCCCCCCTCTCGTTCTAATTCTCTCTACATCCCTATATCCCTCCCACTATAAAATACACTATTTAAAAAACGCAGGATCAGAGCATGCATAGCATGGCAACATTGTTTCATCTGCACTTCCAGGCTTTGAGAAAAACGTTTCACTCTACTCAAATTATAATAATAATAATAATAATGGATTGCATTTATATATCGTATATTCACTTATGCAATGCTCTATGCGCTTAACATGGATACATATTATGGATTTACAAATCAATTTTAAAGGTACATAGTGTTACATACTCGTGCAAACACATATTCACTCACGCACGCACCACACACACATACATCCACACATACACACATA
>NW_004798867.1:30532-32383 GCF_000002075.1 Aplysia californica | reverse complement strand
GGAGGGGGGGGGGGTCAATCATTTGTTGACAGACTGATGCTTGGTCGGGGCCTTTATTTAGGTCGACATGACAACATAATCATTCGAAATAATTCCGACGCTGCTCACAGTACAGAGTATGACCGGCGTGTATGGTAGGATGGTCTGGCTCTTCCCCCTTCCATGTGTGGAAAGGAGGTCGATTCCCACGTTTGGTAGTCATTTCTCGTCAGTCTGTTAGGGTTTTAATTTGTTTTATTGTTTTAGTAGAGGTTTTACGGCGCTCGCAACTGCATAAGGTCATATGAACGCCAGAAGATTAGATGTGTTACAAGAGAGTAACAAACATAAAAAAAGAAGAAGGGGAGATCAGGACGATAGATATTTGATAGAAAAGAAGAAGCAAACCACACCAGAGCACCCGCCAACCACCCACTGTTAGGGTTTTGAGTGAGCACTTAATCGGCTGACTGGACCGTCGTATACTGCCCTGGAAGCCCATAATGTTTCTGAGTGTTCGACGGGGTCTGCTGGGGTAATAATTTAAAGTTGTTAAGTGCGCAGAGCATTCCGTGAAGCATGGATACGCACTGTGTAAATTATGCAATTATGCTTTTATAATAAAAATGATAGTTATTTCACCGAATACACCCGTCTTTCTGTTGTGTTGTAAAACAAAAATATTCGCCTCGAAAGAAACTCGCTTAGTGCTAATCACATTTGAAAGCTATCCTCGCACCTATAACAAATCTTGATGAGCGTTGATACACTGAGAACGTCTGCGTGTGACACAGTGCATCAGAGTGCACCAGGCGCACGCACCGAAGTGCACAACAGACATCTACCAGCCGACGCAGTTTGGGGGTGGCGCGAAATTACAGAGGGTCGGGTCGGTCGGCTGCAGATGTTCGCAGGCTTTGACAGACGAGAATAATCGACGCTGTTTTCTCTCTCCACCACGGATGTGCCGAGGAGAATGTCGACAGTTCAAAGTGTGGGTTCACAGTTGGGAACGGTAATTGCGGCTTACAATTTAATAAAGTCTGGTACATTTTGCTAGAGGCAGCGTCGCAAGCGCTTTGGACGTGGTCACAGGAATATTCGCGGAATGAAGGAGTATCAGAGGGATAATGGTGAAATGGTATAGGTTTAACGCCCCTATCAACTTATTTAGGAGTGTAAGAGGAAAACTGACAAAGAGGAAGAGAACAGGAAAACAATAGAACATGCTGTATAGATTACAAAGTTTTTTTTCTGTTTGTTGTAATTGTTGTTGTTGTTTTATTGGTTGTTTTGTATTTCGTTTTTGTTTTTTGGGTAAAGGACATTAATGATGGGGAGAGAGAGAGGAGACAACTTTGTTAGTTTGAGAAAAAAAGAAACACATCAACACAATAATGGTCATTTAGTGAAGGGAAAAATGTGACAGAAGGAAAGAAAAGAAATAGGAGATACCAGTGGTTCCCTCCAACCACCCACAGATTTGTGAAAGGTACATACACAGAAGCACACGCAGATAGACAGACAGACAGTCAAACAGTTAAAAAGTGCAAAGACATTTACAGAGAAATAAATATAAAAACCCAGGAAATATGCACCAAAACAGACACGCATCAATAGGAAAGACATATAAAAGACATTAACAATGGGAAATAAACTAGGAGATGGGCAGAAAAGAACCATCCCAGCTGGCAAAGTACACTCACGTACATAAAAACACCACAAAAAGAGCGAGGTGAACAATCAGAGGATCTCATTAAGATTTATAAGGTTGCAATAATATTTTCTCGCCCATAGGAAAATTTGTCACCTTCATCTCTCTCTCGCTCTCTCTCTTTCTGTCTCTCTCTCTCTCTCTCTCTCTCTCTCTCT
>NW_004798867.1:26019-27728 GCF_000002075.1 Aplysia californica | reverse complement strand
ATATATATACCAGTGGCAACCACCAACCAAGTACAGAAGTGTATCTCAAAGATGGCCTATAATGCAGATGATTTTTTTCAAATCCTTATCTGTACGGTTATTCCTGAATAATCCTGAATTCATCATTTCAGGAGTTTACAGGGCTCTTCACCCACTATGCTGGATCTTTTCGGAGATGGACGTCAAATCTGCCGTCTCAAAGTCGAAAGTAAATCAAGCATTTAACCCATTAAATACGATCCAACACCCAGCCATACAAAATGGCACCATGCAATACAATACCATAATAATAGTATTATCATATCCTGCAGTACCATACCATACAGTAACAAATAATAGCACGCACGACTCCTTGTTGTTGTTGTTGTTGCTGCTGCTGTTGTTGTTCGTTCGTTCGTTCGTTCGTTTGTTTGTTTGTTTGTTTGTTTGTTTGTATGTTTGTTTGTTTGTTTGTTTGTTTTGGGCTTTTGTTTTATTTTTCGGTTACATTTTCGCCATTTAGTAAGAACAACGAAACAATGTGAAAATGTCAAACCAAGCTGATTTCTTGGAGATTATAGTAATACATCTTTTTTGTTTTGAATGTGCCGACATATCCTACTTCTGTGCCCTCCCTCTGATGTTTATGTTCTTACACTACATGTCCGTTACGGTGTACACTAGTTTCTAACAAACCATATCATACCATACAATACGTTTCGTTTTAGTCAGCGTTGTACGGCATTTGTAACACAATCAGGTCTTATATACGTGCCAAAAATTAGAGATAGTCTAGTTTTAGTTAGAGTTTTGCGGTACGTGCCAAACAATTTTAGGTCATATACATGCCGAAGAAGATTAGAGGCGTTATAAGAGAGAAACAAACACAACAACGCAGAGATAAGGACGATAACTATTTGTGAGGCAGCGTGATGGAATCAGGCTCTCGTCAAAATAATCAAAATGAAGAAACTTGCTTTTTTCGCAGGTTTGGGAATTTTTATCAATTTTTTGTTTTTTGGCTCAACACCTTCCATGCCTATTAACGAACTCATTTCTGCGTGAGGTTTTCTGAAAAACGTTGATTAAAGGCACAAAAAATGTAAATTTTCAGTTACCACAGACTCTTAAGCTAAGGAAATTACTCATCTTTGGCGGCCATTTTCTCACTAATGTTACCTCTGAAAACAGGTGACCCCCACCTCATTCTTTCGCAAATATCTCGACTTCTATTCAAGATAAATATTTTTTTCATCCAAATAAAGACAAGTAAACAAGCTTTAAGATGATACCAATAACTCTACATGCCCAAAAATTGACGAGAGCCTGATTCCACCACGTTGCCTCACATTTAACTAGAAAGAAGGGGCAAGGTACACTAGAGCACCCGACAACCTCCCACTCTGATGTTTATGCTCTTGTTCTAAATGTCCGTTACGGTGTGGAATAGTTTCTGTTTCTTCCAACAAACCGTATCATAGCGCACAACAGTATCAGTCAGCCGAAATCACAAGACCGAAGGTATGTGGCGTCTTACGCGAGGCAACGGGGGAGGGGGGGGAAGGTGAGTGTTTGACGACTCACGCCTAGAGAACTTGGAAATGACAGCCAGAACGGAATAATTCTACCAACGCCACCACACCTGGGAAGGATAGACAGTGGGTGAGAGAGAGAGACACAGAGAGAGAGAGAGAGAGAGAGAGAGAGAGAGAGAGAGAGAGAGAGAGAGA
>NW_004798867.1:21461-23184 GCF_000002075.1 Aplysia californica | reverse complement strand
TGTGTGTGTATTTGTGTGTGTGTATGTGTGTGTATGTGTGTGTATGTGTGTGTTTGTGTGAGTGTGTGTGTGTGTTTGTGTGAGTGTGTGTGTGTGTGTTTGTGTGTGTGTGTGTGTGTGTGTGTGTTGTACAGGAGGGTTGTATGATGACAGTGGTGGTAGAGATGACATGACGTCACATATCGTTAAGAATATCACATAATAGAATAGGTCGGTGGTTGGTGGGTGCTCTGGAGTGGTTTGTTCCTTCCTTCCTTTCAAACATCTTTCATCCTTATCTGTATTCCTCCTTTTTGTTCCTTTCTTCCTTTCAAACATCTGTCATCCTTATCTCTATTCCTCCTTTCTGTGCCTTTCTTCCTTTCAAACATCTTTCATCCGTATCTCTATTCCTCCTTTCTGTGCCTTTCTTCCTTTCAAACATCTTTCATCCGTATCTCTATTCCTCCTTTTTGTGTTTGTTACTCTCTCGTAAAAACCTCTAGTCTTCGCACTTACATGACTTTACTGTTTTGCAAGAGCCGTAAAACTCTTACAAAAACTTAAAAAACAACAACAGAGGTTTGCTCCGAGGAGTGGTCAGGCGTGTCTCAAACCAGCTCCTCGTGGAGACAATTAGCAGGAAGACCCTGAGGTGGACGCTGGAAAGGAGAGATGAGCAGCTATGGACATGTGCCGCCTGCTATGATTCTAGCTCTGGATCAAGGAGTTTTTAGAACTTTTAATCTCCTTGCTCTGGATCCAAGTAATTCCAAGTAATTCTTACTAAAACTAAACAGATGGTGAAAGAGCAAGGGGAAATACTCGGGTATTATTTTAAGTTAGTTTAGTTTTTGTAGAGGTTTTACGGCGTTCGCAACTGCATAAGGTCAAATGAGCGCCAGAAGATTAGAGCTGTTACAAGAGAGTAACAAACATAAAAAAGAAGAAGGGGAGATAAGGGCGATAGATGTTTGATAGGAAAGAAGGAGATGGTGGCAGAGCAAGGGGAAATACTCGGGTAGTATTTTAAGGATGATGGTGACGTGACAAACGCACCATCAAGAATATCACAGACAATAGACAAGCAAAGGGACATACACGACCACTGTACTGTTACAAAGGATAGTGACTTGGTAGTTCAGGACTCTCAGATCGTAAAGAATACCACAAATAAAAGAAAAGCGAGGCGAAATAAATTGACATGTATCATTATAACAAACAAGACAGATCGTAGTCAGAGATGAGGTAGGAAGAAGGCGATGGCGATGGATTGGACATAATCTCAGGAAGTCAGGCAGCTGCATAACGAAGAAAATTTTGGATTGGAACCCACAGGGCAAGAGCTCATGGAACTAGGAGAAGAATCACACAAATTGATGTACAGAAAAGTGGGAAGACATGGAATAACATCAAGAGGCTAGCCCAGGATAGAGAAAAGTGGAGGGTGTTTGTCCGTGGCCTATACCCTGGTGCAGGGTGAGAAAGGCAATGATGATGAACATTATAATGGTTGGTGGTGATGGCAACATGACGTCACAGATCGTTAGGAATACCATAGATAATTGGAACGCACAAGAATATACATATCATTATAGAGGCTGGTGGTGGTGGTGATGAATTCGCACATCGTTAAGAATACCTCAGATAATTGGAAAACGAGGGGAAATATTATTATAAATCTCGACTCCTGAATCACAGCTGTGTGTGAGTGTGTGTGTGTGTGTGTGTGTGTGTGTGTGTG
>NW_004798867.1:18351-20475 GCF_000002075.1 Aplysia californica | reverse complement strand
CCCCCACACACACACACAGATAGCGGTCCCTTACCTTCCATTGTGTGGGCCCACTGAAGCCTTGTCGTAAGAGCTGCTGGCTGTGATGGCTTCGTCCGCGATCTCGAAGGAGTGCATACCCAGGGCGCTCATACACTCGTCTGAGGAGAGGGGAGAGAGAGAAACTTTTTAAGAACGAAATTTGATTTACAATTTTGAGTACCAAAAAAATACAATTTTGCAAAACCAAACACAATGTTTCTTCTGGTAAAGTGATGTGTCTGTTATAGGTAAAAATTAAAAATAAATGAAAGTTCAGCAGATAATGGGTTAAAACGTGCTCCATTCGCTACCACATAATTATTTTCTTTTCTTTAGGAAGAGTTTTACGCCACTTGTATCACAATACGGACATAAAAGTACCGATGATATGGGGTGTTACAAGAGAGTAACAAACACAGAAAAGGAATTGGAGAGATCATCAGGCCGCTAGGTGTTTGATAGGAAAAAAGGAACAAACCACAGCACAGCATACGGCAACCGCCCACTACAAAGTTGTATCTGATATGCCCGGCCGTTTTGAGTCACTAAGACCATGAGGTGAGTAACCAAATGAAACATTCTATCTGCTCCATCAAAATCGTACCACTATTTGGAGCCGTTATCAAGATACCGGTATTCAAAGAATTGCATTCGAAAAAGCTTGATATGATGTGAAACTCAAAATCTTTCACGTCAGATTTCTCAAAACTAGGTTCTGAGCAGATCAGATTGAACGTTGTATTTCTGAGGTAGCGTATTTACAAGACAATGACATTATATAAATTGACAGGTAACCTTTTTAATGTAATTAATCTTTTTTTATGCGATAGATGCGTCGATGTCCCCAATTTACCCTTGTTGTCCAAATCAATTTATCAATTTATTCTTTTTTGTAAGAGTTTTACGGCACTTGCAACACAATAAGGTCATATACGTGCCGAAGATTAGAGGTGTCACAGGAGAGTAACAAACATTAAAAAGAAGGAGGGGAGATACGGACGTTAGATTTTTTATAGGAAAGAAGGAGCAAACCACACCAGAGCACCCGCCAACCACCCACTCAATTTATTCTATCAAATCGAATCAACCAATCAATAATTCATCAGTTGTTGGCGAAAAACAGCAAAGAGGCGGATTCCATCAAACGTTTTACGTTGGAAAGATAAAGACTACATCGTATCGTACATTATATGCAGGTTGTTGTTGCTTCTTTGTTTTTGCTTTGTCTTGTTTCTTTTTTTTTTTTTTTTTTTCTCTGTCTCTCTCTCTCTCTCTCTCTCTCTCTCTCTCTCTCTCTCTCTCTCTTTTTTTTTTTTTTTTTTTTTTTTTTTTTTTCCGGCCGTGGTTGGGTTTTTTGTTTTCAATTGCATTGATAAATTGATCAGATAATCTGGTGCATTGATTAATTGATCAGATAATCTGGTGCATTGATTAATGGATCAGATAATTTGGTGAAACTACTAACCAAATTAATGGAGTGAATTTAATCAAATTAATTAACCAATCTGTTATAAAATGGACTCAATAAATATTATAGCAAACGTCACCTCAACGATATCGCAAAGTGAAGAAGGAAAACACGTCACACACAGACTTACACTAACATGATTCAAACACATTATACTCACAACACACAAACACATTTATATTAAGAAAGACACCCGCGCATTTTAAAGAAAAATAGATCCGGTCGTGAAATGACAAAGCACAAACACAAACATCCACAAAAGCCAAAAAATCCCCCAAAGCACATGAGGACGTCAGAAACAACCGTTGGGAATGTGGACTTTTCTCGATCGTTATCTATACGTCTTTTGCCACGAATGCAGGAGGAGAGGGGAATGGGTTGAGGAGAGGGGTGTTACATAATAATATCCATACATATTGCAAATGTTATCTTTTCCATAACCACCAACCACCTTAGATGGAAAATTAGAGAGAGGGAGAGAAAGACAGACAGAGAGAGACAGAGAAAAAGAGGGAGAGAGAGACAGAGAGAGAGAGAGACAGAGAGAGACAGAGAGAGACAGAGAGAGACAGAGTCAGAGACAGAGTCAGAGACAGAGAGACAGAGTGACAAAGAAACAGAGAGAGAGAGAGAGA
>NW_004798867.1:15219-16506 GCF_000002075.1 Aplysia californica | reverse complement strand
CACACACACACACACACACACACACACACACACACACACACACACACACACCACGTAGATCTACTCACATCTATCCCTGACAGTTTCGTAAATTCCATTAAACAGAAACCAAACCCTACTAAAGTTTTCACTTACCCCCAGGCTACTGCTGTAAGGAAACATATACAATACAATCTCCTCACCGACAACTCCACCCCAGACCTTCCCAACCCCCCCCCCTCCCTGGGCCAAAAAAAACCCCACCCCCTCCCCTTCCAAGAAAAATGCGTTACCAATTTTTAATCGCGCACGTGAAAAGATTTGGTTGACATAAGGAATTTATATAAGAAATGAATAAACATAAAAGTAAGTAAGTATAATAAAGATACATTATACGTAACCCTTGTGTGTGTAGGGCAAGGGGGGGGGAGAGGAGGGGGTGTCAACCATAAACGATGTCTATAATGATAGTGACGATAACAGTAGCGAGACAGAGAAAGAGACCAACATTATATAGAATCATGAAGACTTTCCTCAGTTAACTACCGTCCTCGAGAGAAAGGTTAGACGGAAACTCATCTATAAACGACAATTGTTATGATGATGGCAGCGATAAGCGCAGCGAGCACATCAGCAAAAAAGTAAATCTTAGAATCAGCGCAGACTTTTGCAGCTGTGACTGCACTGAGCTCGCGTGACGTATCTCCAATCGCCCGGGTGTATCTCAATTTATTGTCTCCCTTTTTACAGACACACTTCACTATATAGATATACATGAGTGGTATATATACCGACTCCACACTTCAGTTTTTTAAAAAAAGAAAAAAAAAAAGGCATTGATGAAGTTCAAGCGCTTGTAAAATAAATACAAAGAGATAAGAACGCGTTCATTTCGGGTATTTCCGGACCCGGCAATTCGCGAAAAGAGACGGAAAAGCACGAACTGCAGTGTGCAAGAGGAAAGCTATGACAAGGCGCATGCGTCATTTCACGTACACGCAAAGCATAAACGCACACGAGGATTTTCCGATAAGATTTCTGGATGCAGACAGAATGAGCGTGAGATTAGCGGGACAGACGGTATTCAAATCAAAGTGCCTGTCTGTCTTTTGTATAGGCCAGCCGCTATGAAAGGTGGAATGAATCTTTCCTGTCAGTGAAACTGAAAACTGCACGGCTTATTTCTTTGACATCTCATAAAGACGGAGTCGGGGTTTTTAATAAAATCTGGACTTGGCCTGACTCATGCGTCAGTGAAATGTCCCCATTCATTGTCCATTTACTCTCTCTCTCTCTCTCTCTCTCTCT
>NW_004798867.1:13758-14605 GCF_000002075.1 Aplysia californica | reverse complement strand
CCCGCCCCCTTTATCCCTGTCCCTCCCAATCCCCAGATGTACAAGCACACTCTTTCAAAGACCGTATACTAAAATGTAAGGTATGGACCAACTCCTGTTCACCCCTCCAACCGCCCTCGACTGTCACCCCCCTCCACAAGCTTTTCTCCATCACCGTGGTTAGTTCCAGGCTTGGGCTAGAAAGCCTAGTTCTAGACTCAGCCCTAGGTCAAATCTAAGTTCTAGATCCACTCCCTAGTGGTGTCTAGATTCTACTTCACGAGCTGATGTTTCGCATGGATGTCAGAGACATCAAACTTGAAAAGCATTCTCAATTCTGACTTTTTCGTTTCTCGATTCTTTTGAAACGTTTGTTCTTCAATTTTGTTTTTCTTATATATATATTCCCCCTTTCTTCTAAGCCCTTCGTGATCGAGAGTTAGACTCTTGTATGTTATTTTCGAGGCACAGGCGTAAGGCAAAAGGTCGGAATTGGTTGTCTGTGTGTGTTTATTTTTGTTCCAAGGGTGATGTATTTTACCGCCGCTTGTATAACTTGACAGTGTTGCAAGGGTGATGTATTTTACCGCCGCTTATATAACTTGACAGTGTTGCAAGGGGCGTAAAACCTATACAGTTTCGCACATGTTTATTCCAAGGAAAATAAAGATACGTTAAAGCTACGATTTGCGAAAAATGATTTTACCATCCAACCTCCCAAAGTCATAAAACTGCAACATACGCAATGCGCCAACGTCCACGCGCATGTCTCATTACTACAGATGTTGCCAGATAAAAACGAAAACAAAACGTTAAAAAACAGCTGTATTTCTCAACGTGAGTAAGTGTGTGTGTGTGTGTGTGTGTG
>NW_004798867.1:9777-11189 GCF_000002075.1 Aplysia californica | reverse complement strand
CTCTCTCTCTCTCTCTCTCTCTCTCTCTCTTTCTCTCTCTGCCCCACCCCCCTCTCCCTCTCCCTTTCTCCTGCCTCCCTTTCTTTCCCTCTGCCAGTCTTCCTTTCTTCACTCTCTCCCTTTTACCTTCCTTTCTTCTCTGTCTTCCCTCTGTCTTCATTTACGTACTCAAATAAACCAGATAAAAAACAGACGGAGCCGCGAGGGGAGCAAAGGCGAGAGAAATTCGCGATCATTTTCTCGGAATCCACAGAAAAATATTATCGGCTCGCCAGGAAGATTCTAAAAATTAGGGGCTATAATTTCCAGAAAATGGAGGGAAATAAATCGTGGCCGGTAAAAAAAAAATTTCCAAACAAAAAACCCCCCAAAAAGCAACAACCGGGAGGAGCGATGACGATAATAAATGGTTGGGATACAACAGATAATGAGATGGAATCAACGCGGCGTTAATACGTCACACAGGATGAGAAGACATGCAGGAAAGTGGGAGGAGAGGAGGATGAGGAGGAGGAGGAGGAAGGGAGACAAAGAAAGAAAGAAAAGAAAGAAAGAAAGAAAGAAAGAAAGAAAGAAAGAAAGAAAGAAAGAAAGAAAGAAAGAAAGAAAGAAAGAAAAAAAGCAAGAAAGAAAAAAAGCAAGAAAGAAAAAAAGCAAGAAAGAAAAAAAGCAAGAAAGAAGGAAATCTTACATGAAAGAAATAGCTGGAACTGGAAAGGAAAAACGGGAGGATATTATGGAGAATTCCTCAACTGTAATTTTTTCCTCTAATCTTGTCTTGTTTTGACACTTCATTCACAGGGAATTATACCCAGGTTCTGGTGGAAGGGATAGTGAAGACGAAAAGAATAAAAGAGAGAGAGAAAGAGAGAGAGAGAGAGAGAGAGAGAGAGAGAGGGGGGGGAGAGAGAGGGAGAGAGAGAGTGGGGGAGAGAGAGAGGGGGAGAGGCGTAGTGGGGATACAAAAAAGAAAAAGACGACACAAGGCGAGATGTAGAGAAAGGCAATATATATCGGAGAGTGGGAACAAAATAAGGAGAGGGGAAACCTAAGACTGCTTTCCCCAGCCAATCTCCGCCACTCTCGGGTAAAATTACGGAAGAATCAAAGACTTTTATGAGCGGAGGAGGTAGTGGATGTTTGAAGGGGAAAATAACCACTTCAAAGCGTGGGGCCTTCCGCAGAAACAGAAGGAAATGGCACTTCCGCTAGAGCCAGGGGCCACGGTCCTGGGCGGTCCGGTCAGGGAGATAGGTAGGTCTTCATCGTTAGCGTTTGCCTTCAGCTCTTTCTTCTGGCTGGATCTATACACTGGCACAAATTCCCGGCTGGGAAATCTGTTTTGGGAGAAGAATTCACGCACGCTAAGCAGGCTATTTTTCTTTGTATATTCGGGGTTTTTTTCACTGTTG
>NW_004798867.1:7442-8849 GCF_000002075.1 Aplysia californica | reverse complement strand
TCCCCCCCCCCCCCCTCTCTCTTTCTCTCTGTCTCTGTCTCTGTCTCTCTCTAGGCTCTCTCTCTCTCTCTCTTTCTCTCTGTCTCTGTCTCTCTCTCTCTTTCTCTGTCTGTCTCTCTCTCTCTCTTTCTCTCTCTCTCTCTCTCTCTCTCTCTCTCTCTCTCTCTCTCTCTTTCTTTCTCTCTCCAGTTTTGCCCTCCCGTGTCTTTCTTCGCAGTGGGTGGTGGTGGTGGTGGTGGTGGTAGTGGTGGTTGTTTTGGGTGGTGGGAGTGATAGAGTGCCCGAGGTAGGTCTTTTATTTTTCTAACCTACTTGTTCTCCTATTTCTTGTATTCGTCTTGTATTCGTCTGTGTTTCTTTTTCTTCGAGTTTAGTTTGTGTTTAGCATTTTAGCAGAGAGTTCTTAATGACGTTATTAAAGAAAACGTTTAACAACATTGTCACCTTTTCTTCTCAACAATGGGAAAATAATACAGTAGTCCCAAAGCGCTCATATTATGACCTTATGCAGTTGCGAGCGCCGTAAAACCCTGTACTACTAACTAACTAAAGTAGTCCCAAAGAAGCTGGGCTTTCAAAACGTCAAACAGTGAACGTTACCTTTAATGGTACAGATAAATAGGTTACCTTGTCAGCTAGATATACAAACCGATAGACAAACAGATTTCTCCATCTTTTTTACTCCCTTAAATCTTATTATAAGCTCTCTGATTGACTCCTTCAGAAAATTCCAATGTCTTCAAACTCTTAATAATATCGCCCTCACCACCCCGACCCTAAAAGCACACACCCACACATGTCTTCATCTTCCTCCTCATCCTCCTCCCCCCTTTCCATCTCCTCCCACACCCACGTCCCTGGTCTGCAGTATCTTCTCACACATGTCTTCCTCCTCTTCCTCCTCCTCATCCTCCTCCTCATCCTCCTCCCCCTTTTCCTCCTCCTCCCACACCTATGTCTCAGGTCTACTGTATCTTCTCACACATGTCTTCATCCTCCTCCTTTCACTCTTCCTCCTCCTCCTCCTCCTACACCCCCTTTCCCTGGTTTGCTGTCTTCTAACTTTCCGCCACTTCCCTTTCTCTTTTTCCCGCTCTTTTGGAGTGAGCTCAGGCAGCGGGATAACTGACACCAGGCCTGTAGACATCTGGACGTCGGAGGCCCGGCCGAGGCCCGGGACCCACACACAACTCAAGGACCTCTCATAATTACCCAAATCTCTTCTCTTCTACACTACGCGCTGGATCCGCGGAGGTTTGTTTCTCTGCTTTTGAAAAGCTTCTTCTTCTTCTCTTCTTCTTTTTTTCTTCTTCTTTTTCTTCTTCTTCTTCTTCTTCTTCTTCTTCTTCTTTTTTTCTTCTTCTTCTTCTTCTTCTTCTTCTTCTTCTTCTTCTTCTTCTTCTTCTT
>NW_004798867.1:4596-6464 GCF_000002075.1 Aplysia californica | reverse complement strand
TCTCTCTCTCTCTCTCTCTCTCTCTCTCTCTCTCTCTCTCTCTCTCTCTCTTTCTCTCTTTCCTTCTAACACACGCGCACATAACAACAACAACAACAAAAACAACAAAAACAACAAAACAACCAAACCATAAGTAACACTTCTTTTTAAAAATTGTCATTTTTACATCCAGGCCAAGAGCACCCGTCCCTGATTTCCCCATGTCTCCTCCCAGGTGATTACGGCTAGCACACGCCAGGGGTCAATGAGTGCACGGCTCACGTCACTCACCAGTATGTTCCCCTTGAGGACCCCACTCTATAGACTCACGTGCACTACTCATACAGGAATCTGGAGAACTGTACGGACCGTTTACCCTCCATGGAAAGGGCGAGAGCTGTTGCTGGATCGACAACAACATACCCTCCATGGAAAGCAAAACTAACAAAAATAATAACTATTATTTCTTTACTGATTTTGTTTTTCTTCGCGAAATGTTGAAATAGGGCGCTCCGTTAGCTCAGCTGGAATCATGCTGGACTACAAAGTGGAGAGCCTTGGTTCGAATCCCAGACAGGGCATTTTTTAAACTCGTGTCAAATTCTGGAGGGCTTTTTTTCCAAGGCTCAAAATCCATATTGTTCTGTCCTATCGGAGAAGGACGTGAAACGGAGGCCTACCTTTTAAATAACCTGACAATGTTCAAAGGGGTCTTAAACCCATATTCTTATTTACTTAACAAAAAGCGAAGACATAAAAAGTAGAAGGAAAGAGAAAATGGGTGGGGTAGGGGAGGGAGGGAGATAGGGTCAGAGAGAGAGAGAGAGAGGGAGGGGGGGGGGGGAGAGAGAGAGAGGGAGAGAGAGGGGGGGGGGGGGGGGGTGTGTAAGAGAGAAAGCAGACTGATAATTGGCTTTGTTGTTTGTTCGTTCACAGAAAAGAGAATCAAATCAATAGTAAACCAAGCCAAAACTTTTGAAGAGGGAGCCACCAGAGAGAAATAACGAGCGCACGGGAAAGACATCGTTTATCATTAGGATATTTATCCAAATCATGAGCGGACCTTTCTGATCAAACATTTTCTTCGCAATCCGACTCGTCAGCAGAAAGCAGAGTCGTCTTTCAACTCACAAGTCCCTGCAAAAACGACTTTTCACTTTCTGTGTACGAAACGCTACAAGAACAGTAATGAAATATCTCTACGTTCTCTTCACAAGCTCATTTCATGAACAAAGGAATCTATTTCACGAACGAAAGGAACTTGAAGTTATGCAACAAAACTATTCTTTTGAGTCTATGTGCAAACAACAGCTGAGTGGAGCCTGTGTGCACAACAGCCAACACCCTAGACATATAAATCCCCTTAGAGTAAAGCAAATCATTTTTGGTAAATGAATGGAGACATAACTTAACGCAACCTGAGCACGCTGGGAGAGACAGGCCTCAAAACGGTAGGTTGCACCGGGGTACCCTAGTAACTCACAGCACGCGCTTTGAGAGATGGCATGCGGCTGGCTGGCTGCTCAACGACTCCAAACTGCTGAGTGTCGTGAGAGGAGGGCGGAGAAAGAGGACGAAATAGAGAGATAGATAGATGGACGGGTGGCAGTCGACGAAAGAGGAAAATGAAATCTAGAAGCAGGTGGGTGGGTGGGTGGGAGGGAGGGAGGGTCTCTGTTAGTTCACCCAACTAACAACCCGGTGCCCAGCCCGCGGTAGATAACCAGACGTATCTCTTCACGAAGCTGCTTTTTCAAACCTGTCTCTGAGTGGCGCTTTTTCTTTTCCATTGAGATAAAATCAATGATGCAATTATAAGCCAAGTTCAAGGGGATTCCAGTCTTTCCTCGAGTGCCCTGATGGATTTTAGTCTAAAAAACGATTGGGGG
>NW_004798867.1:2167-3589 GCF_000002075.1 Aplysia californica | reverse complement strand
AGAGAGAGAGAGAGAGAGAGAGATGGGGAGAGAGAGAGAGAGAGAGAGAGAGAGAGAGAGAGAGAGAGAGAGAGAGAAATAGAGGAAAGTAAACTGATGAAAGAGAGAAAGATATCATACTAGATCTAGCGATGTCGTGTAATTTGCGGGGAAAGACAAAACTAAGGCAATAAACACATTGAACAAAAAAAGAAAACGATGAAAGATCGTGGTTGAAATCAGAACATCATGAGCCAAGTCCAATCAGGCAGAAAAAGAAAAGACAGAAAAGGGACAACTATTTCAGTTGGGGGTTGGTTTTTGTTTTTGTTTCTTTCCTTTTTTTTCAACATCTCCTTTCCTATGAAGGTTCGGCCATGTTAAATTAAAGGTATGATGTCACTTCCTCCAAGTTGCCCGAGACCGGAAATTGGAAATCTGGGACAGCCAATGAGGAGTCTGGCAGAACTCCGTGGCCAAATTGTGCTTGTGGAGCTTGGGCTGATTACATCTCATTCAAAGAAAGACAGAAAGATAGACAGAGGGAGGGACAGGAGGAACGGTGGAGGACCAGACACTTCAAATAGATATAAAATTGCCTGACTGATGAACCTATGGTTAGATGGATTGGAGTTCCAATGGTAAGAAGAATTTGAGAAGGTACAAAAAAATTAATTGTTGAATGGATGAACAGAGTGATTGAAAGAAAAGAGAAGGATAGATGGACAAATGGATGTATGAAAAGGCAGATGTTGTTACAGTACAATCAAATCACGAGGAGGAAAGGGGGGGGGGGGGATGGGCGGGCTTCTAGCTCGAAAACCCCACGATGGACAGAATGAAAACGAATATGAAAAAGAAAAGAGGGAGGAGTAGCCAAAGACGGACAGACACACACATACACGCAAACTAGCGTGCCTAGGCCTAGAGTGAAGCAGTGACCTCCCCCTCCCCTGACACCCGCGAGAGTGGCCTATGGCTAATGAGGGCTGAGGGAGGGGGGGGGAGCCTGCTGAGAGGAATAAATATCGGTCTGACTAAAGTTTAATGGCGGCTAAAAGAAAACAGATGCCTCCATAATGGGTCTTCTTTTACTCTACTTTCTCTCTGTCGCTCCGTCAGCCCCACCCACCCTGTTGTGCTTCTCTCAACGGGTTATAGTTTAGTTCTCAGTTCTCGGTTCACTCCATATAAAGGCAGAATTAGAGGAGGGATAGAGAGAGAGGGGGGGAAGGGAGAGAGACAAAAAGAGAGAGAAAGAGAGAAAGAGAAAGAGAGAGAGAGAAAGAGAGAGATAGAGAAAGAGAGAGAGAGAAAGAAAGAAAGAAAGAAAGAGAGAGAGAGAGAGAGACAGAGAAAGAGAGAGAGAAAGAGAGAGAGAAAGAGAGAAAGAAAGAAAGAGAGAGAGAGAAAGAGAGAGAGAGAAAGAGAAAGAGAGAGAGA
>NW_004798867.1:0-1578 GCF_000002075.1 Aplysia californica | reverse complement strand
GGGTTATGTCCAACTATTTTTTTCAACAAATATTTATTACATTTTTTTTTCTTTTTGGTAATTATAATATTCACGTAAGTGTCACTGCTGTTTTTTGCGGTTAGTTTTATCACTGCTTTCATATTATCGTTGCTGTTGCTACAATAATATATATTCAGTTGTACATCTTCAGTGAATGGCAATAACTCTTCCTCTAGTTCAAACAAACAGACAAACAGACATAAAAATAAACAAACACGACGTACGTGTCAAGTTACCCATCAGTAGTCTGTAAATCTAATATTATTTTCCGATTCTCCCTCCTCCCTCATCCATCACTGATCAGTTAGTTACCACACCACGCCTGTCTACCTACCCACCAGCACCCCGATTTCTCAACCGCCAAGAGAACAGGAAATGAACGAGGTACAATACACTATGTGGAAATGAATCATCCCTGAAAAAAGCCAATAAGGGATTCGGTTTCAGGTCTGGATACGGAGTAAGATTAATTAAGCTCCACTACCACCCACTTCCTAAGATTGGTTCTACTTTTTCTTCCAGTAATAATTATGGCGGCACTTGCAGATACCGGAAGTCGGGACATTTTTTCATTCCACTGATTGGAGAGCAGACACTAAACACTTGTAGGTATTAAACAAAAAAATCTGGGGAGAACGACGACAAAGGCTAATGATGAAGACAGCGGAGAGCATGACGTCACAGAGCTCAGCTATTTTTGTCTATCACAGATTGTCTTTGTTGGTGGTTTGGGGGAAGGGGCAGTCAGTATTATAGTGAGTCCCTTTTCTTTCCTTTTCTTTCCTTTTTTTTTGGGTTTTTTTTTTGCTATCTTTTCCTTCCTTTTTTTTTTGCTTTCCTTTCCTTTTTTTTTTTTTGCTTTTCTTTTTTCCTTCTTTTATTTTTTTCCCTTTTTTCTGTTCTGTTCTGTTCTTTTTTTCTGTTTTTTTAAATATCTTTCCAGGCTTTGTTTCTGCCTGGGTTATTTTTCGTGTGCGTCCCCAGCACTATAACATGGTCGTTACTGCTTGGCCGATGAGCTTCCTTCCCTTTAATCAAACTCACAAACAGGCAGAAGCGGCGAGATTACTCTTGTAAATTCTGCTATGTGTCTAGCATTTCGAGGGCACGAACAGGTTGGGGGAAAAGAGGGGACTCGAGATTAGGAAATGAAAACAAATCTAGATTAAACAGCTGGCCCCTGGCATAACTTTGCGTTGGTCTATCGGAGGTCCTGACATAAAATTGCTCATCGCTCCCTACCTTTATCTTTGACACCTGGAGCGCTGGGTTCAGAGTTATGGCCAAAGTCTAATATATTGGAGACTCTACGCGGTGTGCACGTGAAGGCCGACGTGACAGTGAAAGCGAGCTATTGGGGGTGACAGTTGTTACGTTGTTGAGTTTGTTTTGGGTGTGAGATAAATATTGGCCCCGATGGTGTGAAGGGTACTTCAACTTTTAACGCGCTCGTGGGGAGAGAGAGACCCCTCGTCGCTTCCTCCTAAGGTTCAATGAAAATGATAAGGAGTAGGGGATTGGGTTCTTCGGAGTACCTAGGTGGGCAAACCGGGGGGG
>NW_004798866.1:61267-62390 GCF_000002075.1 Aplysia californica | reverse complement strand
CAAATCTAGACTGGAGTTGTTCCCTTCATTTGCACGTCTATTGTTTGCAGCCACGCAGCAAAGTTTATTACAGTTACAGAGAGCTAAGAGTAACGAACATGACAGTGCTCAGTCTAAGAGTTATCATCATCCGGTGCCTCGCCGACAGGCGTGGGCGATCATGGACCTCCACTTCACTCTGTCTTGCGTTGCAGCAATGGTGTCTGTCGTTCTTGCAGTTCCCAGCCATGTTGTCAACTTGTCCAGTATCTTTTCCCTCTGTCTGCCTCTGCCTCTCTTTCCATCAAACTTGCCTGCTGTTACAATATTCTCCAATGCTTAGTCTAAGAATATAAGAATATAATCCAAGGCTATGATCGGCCATGACAGTACCCAGTCCAAGATATTATAATTCAAGGCTATTATCAGCCATGACAGTACCCAATCTAGGATATTATCGTTCAAATCTATGGTGCGTGCAAACATCTGTCAGCTTTCTTTAACTCCCAGGAGTTTGTAGGTCCATCCAGTTTACGAATCTACCTGACACCTTCTATTCTCTTCTGCTCCGGACTTGAACGTGTTTACTTTGCTCAACTCGGGTATTATAGTCAAGCATTCCTCACTACTGGCTTCTGTTCCCCCCGAGGTCTGTTGGCCCCCAACAACAAGTGTCTGGATAATTTATCCAGGTTGACGTGGCGCTGACAAGCGGTGCCCGTCATTGGGAGACACTAATACCCCGATCCCCGCACTGCGCGTACAGACGCGGAGATTCCCACAAGCCGCAGTAGAGGGGAACTTATGAAGACGGCTCTGCGGGGACGGCCGAGAAATCAGTAGAGGTGGGCAAAATCCGGATAAATATCCGGATAATAGGATAATCCTCGATAAGACATTATCCGAATTCAGACTCTTTAACTCTTTTTCCTGACCCGTTTGCCGAAGTGGTTGCATCCATTTATTGAAGTGATGCTAACCCGTTTGCCGAAGTGGTTCTAACCCATTTGCCGAACCGGTTCATACATAACATATTATTTACCGAAGAGGTCATCATCATCCAGTGCCAGATCTGCGACAGACATCGGCGATCATGGTTCTCCATTCATTCCTTTGCTCGGATGCTCTCAGAAAACTACGTTTC
>NW_004798866.1:59020-60078 GCF_000002075.1 Aplysia californica | reverse complement strand
TTGTTGTTTGTTTGTCTTGTTGTTGTTGTTGTTGTTGTTTGTTTGTCTTGTTGTTGTTGTTGTTGTTGTTGTTGTTGTTGTTTTTGTTGTTGTTGGTGGTGGTGGTGGTGGTCTTCTCGAGCGCTGTGGCAAGTCACTTTGCATCGCTACAAATTGATTCTTTATAAATACAGAAAAGATAGATCTAGTCGTGAATTCAAAGAGATTCACCACACGCTAGGGCTGATTTTGAAATCACAAGTAGGCTGTCTCTGCACCAACATCATACCCACATCTCTGTCTAATCTGGCGATGATAAGGGCTCTCGTGGTCTAGAGGTTAAGGTATTCGCCTCTCATTCAATAGGTCGTGGTTTCGAATTGAGATAGCGACGGAAAATTTTCTTCTCTAAAATTGTCTTCTTTCACCTCCTTTCCTGCTCTCTAACAATGTTCTGTCGTCTGCTTTCGTCTACACTTTCTGCCCCCACCCCTTCACCTCCTTTGCCCCCTCCTCTGGGTTTCTGACTGTTTCTGCAGCCTTTCTACTGCTAATCCTTGGCTCCTTCTTACTGCTGTTTTTCAGCCACACCCCTGATGTTCTGGTAGGAAAGATCTACACCTAGCCTTCTCGGACAAGGGCGAAAAAATCTCGGAGGTCCCGTGTGCAAGTTCCACACGTTAAAGATCCCTTGACGGTCTAAAATCGATAAGAACAGACTTCGGCAGCCACCTGGGTGGGCAGGAAGGGGCGACAATTCCGCTTCGGAGACGAGCGCACTAGCCACTCCGCCACCGCTCGCATATAACAATCGGCGATCATGGTTCTGCATTCATTCCTTCGCTCGGATGCTCTTTAAAAAAGCTTCTACGTTTCCCTGATCTTTCCCTGTCACCCACTTGTTTAGGTTCCCCAAGTAGGTTGCTCTGGGCCTACCCCTGCCTCGTTTGCCTTCAATTTTGCCAGTGAGAGCTAGATATTCAAGACCTTTAGGTCTCTTCGTGAGTCCCAAAAACTGTTGACGACACATAAAGAGCAGGAAAGAGACTATGGGGTGGGGTGCGGGTTGAGGGGGGGTG
>NW_004798866.1:55500-56639 GCF_000002075.1 Aplysia californica | reverse complement strand
AAAGGAGGGGAGATAAAGACGATAGATGTTTGATAGGAAAGAAGAAGCAAACCACACCAGAGCACCCGCCAACCACCCACCAACAGAAATGTAAACACGACAAGCCGGGGCCTCAAATAAGAGAATCATGTGTACAGTCAACTCTTGATTACAATTTGGCAATTTCACTCGTAGGATAAATCATGATCTCCATTTTTATAACTCATGTATTAAATTCTTTATATCTAATAGCTCAGAGGTGGCACTTGCATGATGATCAAATTTGAGTCGACAGTTCTGTAAAACACGTACTCAATCAATCAAGAACAGTCCAGAGACTCCGCCTTGCAGCAAGAAGTAACAGCAAACCACAGGCCTACCCTTTACTCTCACACTGCGTTCAGGGGTCTCTCGTGCCCTAGAGGTTAAGGTGTTCGCCTCCCACCCAAAGGTCCCGGGTTCGAATCCGGATAGCGACGGAAAAAAATGTCTTCTCTAAAATTTTGTCCTTTCAACTCCTTTCCTGCTCTCTGGCAATGTTCGGTCGTCTGCTTTCGTCTCCACTTTCTGTCCCCCACCCCCTCACCTTTTTCGCCCCCTCCTCTGGGCTCCTGACTCTTTCTACAGCCTTTCTACTGCTACTCCTTGGCTCCTTCTTACTGCTGTTTTTCAGCCACACCCCTGATCCTCTGGTTGGAAAGATCTACACCTAGCCTTCTCGGACAAGAGCAAAAAATGTCGGAGGTTCCGTGTGCAAGTTGCGCACGTATAAAGATCCCTTGGTGGTCTAAAATCGGTAAGAGTAGGCTTCGGCCGCCACCCTGGCAAAATTTAAAATTTACTATCAGCTGAAAATGTTTCATGTGTCCCACGCGATCATATGACCTTATGCAGTTGCGAGCGCCGTAACACACTTGTCAAAAAAAAAAAAAGAAAGAAAGGTCCCTTGCTGGTCTAAAACCGTTAAGAGTAGGCTTCAGCCACCACCCGGCCAAATTCTAAATTTCCTACCAACTGAAAATATTTAATGCGTCCAACGCGCTCATATTTTATGACCTTATGCAGTTGCGAGCGCGGTAAAACACGTATCGAAAAAAAAAAGTCAAGGTGAAAATGTTGGACAGTTACATGAGGGTGTGAGTGTGTGTGGGGGTGGGGGG
>NW_004798866.1:52401-53471 GCF_000002075.1 Aplysia californica | reverse complement strand
CCTCTCTCTCTCTCTCTCTCTCTCTCTCTCGTCTTCAAAGTAATGATCAGCATCAGAAGAAGTTTTGACTGCTTTGTTTTCAAACAAAATACAGCTTCTGAAAATCGTGTTCTTAATACATGCAAGGTCAAACTTCATCTAAGAAAAGAAGGAGAAGAAACAGGCATCACTTTCCCTTTTTTAACCGTAAATTTGACATAATTTCTGCAAATCAAGTGTCCACGATTTCTTTTTTTTAAATTTATATATCTCTGTTATATTTCTAAAGCCTTACGCAGGTGTTGTTGTTGTTGTTGTTGTTGTTGTTGTTGTTGTTGTTGTTGTTGTTGTTGTTGTTGTTGTTGTTGTTTTAGTTTTGTTTTGGGGGATTTTTTTTAGCTCGGCTGGTATCATGCAGCTGGACTGAGGAGAGGGTGCCCCAGGTTCAATTCTTTGACTGGTTGTTTTTTTTAAAACTCGGCTTGTTATTACATGGATTTGAAGTCTCTTAGGCTCCCTGCTCCTTCCCTTGGTCCTATCGGAGACGGACGGTGGTAAATCCTGTAGGAATATGACGCTCTGCCTGAACTGTTCCAACTGCTCGTCTTCTTTTGTAAACAGGGTTCCTCTTTTTTCTGGTTTTCTGAAGCCATAAGAACGGCGAAAATCTCGGAGGTTCTGTGTGCAAGTTACGCACGTTAAAGACCCCTTGGTGGTCTAAAAATCGATAAGAGTATATCTAGGTTTCGTCCGCCACCTGGGCAAAATTCAAAATGAATCTTACCAAAAACTGAAAATACTTAATGTGTCCCGCGCGGTCAATATATTATGACTTAATGGAGTTGAGAACGCCGTAAAACACTTACCAAAAATAAATTTTTAATAAATAAATAAATGAATTAATAAATTAATGAATTAATGAATAAATAAATAAATAAATAAATAAATGAATAAATAAATAAATAACTCCACTGTTTTCCCACAGATGTCTTTACAATACATGTACATAATTTCCACATAGTACACAGTGCACAGAGGTTTATATACTTCATGTTCTGCTCAGTTCCCCTGTGCTTGCTTCTGGGCCTCTG
>NW_004798866.1:43163-51011 GCF_000002075.1 Aplysia californica | reverse complement strand
CACCACTACTACTACTACTACTACTACTACTACTACTACTACTACTACTACTACTAGATCTACTAACCTACTTATACAGTAGACACAACCTAATAATTTGCCGCCCCCCCCAAAAAAAAAAAAACAAACACAAAAAAACCCTGCTAGATCTACTTGTGATCATTCAGCTGCTTGATCGTTATTTTTCTCTTGGTCGAGTATCAAAGAGGAACAGATAGATATTATAGATCTACGTAACTTAGCCCTGTTGGACCGCAGTGTTCTGGCCACCTCATGGCTCTCCAGGGCCCTCTAGCTGTAAAAAGGACTGTCAAACGTTTTGGCTACCGCCCTCCCACTACATTCAAGACTTCTCCCCAGCTGAAATAGGCCCCACCCCCTTGGAAATAATAGCAGTCGATCTCATTGAATCTGATACTGATAGCCACTGCAGAAAAATCTGAAGATCTCATCTTTTTAGGTTGTATTTTTTTCTGTTTTAGTTTAAATAAATTTAGTCTGCTGTCGATGTGAGTCAAAACAAAAATCCAACGGCAAAAATGAACGAAAAATACCAGCGACCTAAAACACAAGAGGGTTTATTATTAGAACACAATGACCTACATGAAGCCAATCACTGGCCGCGAAAAACAGCTCCATCCCATGATACACCACTCAGGGAAACCTAACCGGAAACGAGGCTGTAACAGAAGGATTCCCCTTCCCAAATCGTGGAAGTACACAGTGAGTATTGACTTTACTATCTGTCGAAAATTCTTGTCATCGATCTATATGCATCGATTTTATAAGTAATATTAGATAGGGAATTTATCCAGGATGCCGTGTTATCCTGTATTTCTTCTCTCAGAGCCCTTACAATGTCACTAACCTTCTTTCTAGCCCACTTCCTCCCGGGCCCGACTCTACGAGACCTTTGGTTTGTTTACAAGCTTGTCGATTCGAAATCGGTATGCATACAAGGCTTCTATGTCGGTTTTCTGAGTCGAAGGGTGTGCAATAAGAATGCTAATGATATAAGATTTATTCACAGGTGTCATTTCCAGTCGCGTACGGGTGGATGGGGTGTAGATCGATTTGTTTGCCGCAGATTTTTCGCGGCTATTTTCCCCCTTCGACCCCGCTTTCTCCTGTTTAAGTGAAACGGTCTTCCGCAGAGGGAGGCAGCCCTCTCCCAAATACGGAGGGCGGGGACGTTTAGGGGGCGTGTCCTCGCCTTGTCACTGCCCTGCAAGGTGTCAACGTGCTAGCAAACCAGCCGAAAGGGACGCGCAGAAAATGTAACTAAAGCCCAACACAAGTTGAACAAGCTTTACTCTTGGAATAATAATGATCTCGATAGAGGACTTGTTTTAGCGGTTCTCTTTTCCCCATTGTTCGGCGAATTTGGTGCAGGCCGCGGACATTTTCAAGAGAAAGCGCTCACGTAGTTCTAACAGTAGCACCCCTTTGTCGAAACTTCAAGTAAATTGACTGTGTGATTACAGTGGAAAATTTTCTTCTGGGAACTTTCTGTCTTATAATATTCCTATTATCGTGGAAGGAACTTCGTTGTGCCTGAGTTTCATTTGTATTTTATCGTGTGTGGAACATCGACTGCTAGCCTACGGGTTTATTTCTTCTGTAGTAATTTTCGGGTTTAACAAAAACTAGGAGTAGCAAAATTTGAACTCTTACGCCTGTTCGGCTGAGAAAGAAAACACAACCAAACCGCGCTTACTTAAACTGATCGCAAAAAAAACTTTGGCAGACTTTTTTTCAGCTGTGAAATAATAAAATTATGTTGAATTTTCTGGAGTGCCCTTACTTCGGTGCCTCTCCTAGAACCATTGAAGGTTAGAAACTTTGTTTTTAAAAATGATGAGTAATATCAAGTATTAAAAAACAAAAAAACCCAGAACAAAAAATAAAATAAAAAATAGGCCTAATTAATAAGGTGAATTAATTATTGAACAAGCATTGATTTATATGATGTTAACCCATAATGTGAAAAAAAAGCCTAAAATGTGAAATTTTACCAAAGAATAGAGGAAAATGTTTTTTTTTTTTTCGTATCAGATTTCTTGAGGAAGAAATACATGAAAGAGTTACAAGTAATTGTTTTCTATGCTGGCCGAGGTGCGTGCAGTGTTGATGGTCTCAGCTTCGTTCGTAGAACAGTTAGTGTCTGGTAGGCGGCTGTCATTTTTTAGATACTCAAGTTGTAAAGCAGAAAGTTAAAAGAATAATATGTTATGTATGACATACTCACTAATTAGTGTTTATTTTAAAAGAAATACAGGTTCCCTGTTCAGAATCCCAGCTGCCCCCCCCCCCCCAAAAAAAAAAAGATTAATTAGACAGTCAAATCAATAGCTTAGTTTGAATTCTATTCTGCCTTTCAATGGGTAGCCTACAGACAAAATAGAATCTAGGTTCCATAGGCTGTAAAGTTGTCAGTCTGTTTTCAACAAAAACTGTTCCGCAAACAAAAAAACAATTTTAAAAATTGTTCTGTGTAGTTGATTAGTTGAATGAGTGCGTGTTTTTTTTTTCTAAATTAGTTTCAATTTGTGATCCATCTTGCCGCGAGTATCCTGCATTATTTCTACTCTTTGTTGAAGATGAAGGGAGCGACTGCAAATGACACCTGTGTTGAGTGGGGATCTATGTTTTGCTAACCTTTGGTTGGTATCTGGCGACGTTACAAAATTGTCCAGCGCTTTGAGCCAGGTACTCGTTTAACAATATCTAAATAATGAGCACGGATTTCCAACGCTCACTAGCCGCCATGTTTCGTTTCAATTTTTGGCCCAAACCTTTCTTTGCACCAGCTCCGGGCGCCGGAGGGATGGACAACCCTTCCTTTGTGCCTAACCCGCTTACTTCCCCTGCTCTTATGGTCCTAGCTTCCACCGCTGAGGGACACGAAGCACCCCGACTGCCAGCGCCACCTCATCCGTTCCCCGGACAGCAAGGAATGGACAAGGATCTGCCTCCTCCTCCTCCCTTCAGCTCCGCAGGCTTCACGATGTACCGGCCCGGAGACCCCTTCTCCTCGCCCCTCTACTCCCCTCTGTCCTTTGTGAGACCAGGTCTTGACCGCCGTCTGGCCTTGATGAGTCCGGGGGTCCGGCCTGGGGCCTTCCGCCCTCTGGGGCCTGGCGTGGACGGGGGTGAGGGGTCCTACCATTCCGCGTTCTCGCCGGCGAAGAAGATCAAGTCTGATGAGACGTCTGGTGCTTCTTCCTCCTCGGAGACCCAAGGAGCTCCGTCGTCTGATGGCATCTATCGCGAGGAGTGTGACAAGTCGGAGGAGAGGGAGTCATCGCCAGGCATCAAGGAAGAGCGACCTTCCAGCATCAGCTCGGCCGGTTACGACACCATCTCAGAGCCGCTGTCGGACAGCGGGGATGCGTATGAGAGAGGAACGCCAGACTCCGAGGGCAGATCTTTGAGAAGTAAGTCAACCATTTCCTTGGTTTTGTAGTTTTTCTCTGTTTGTTCTTCAGGATAAAATGCCAAAAGTTTCCAATTTGCTTGTGAAACTGAGCATGTTTTGTTGTTGTTTTGAAGCCACCCAGAACTAATACTTATCACTTATGTATGTCCAAAATGTATTTATACCAGGAGAAAGTCATTTTTTGTTTGGCAGTTTCTTCTTCGGTTTTCTTGGGATCTCATCGTTTAAAGACTATGCGATTTTTTTTCTTGTTCAATCACCTGACGCCCATTCCTCACTCCCCCTCCTGCGCTTTCCTGTCTTCTGAGCGAAGTCATATTATGTATTATAACATTGTCATATTATGTATTATACATTTGTATTTCTGTGAGCAAATGTACTGTCTTAACCCCAGATGTACATCTTGCACATATGTGCCAAGATTATTCAAAGTGATTGCGACCCTGAGAGCATCATATTCTAAATATATATAAATAATGAAATCGTTATAATTTTGTTATAATTTTTAGCAAATCCAAAGCATCAACAGTCTGATTTTAAAAGTTGTTGGACACCGTGTCCTTCACATGACATTAACACTCACTCTGGTGCTCTTTGACAAAATAACGTTTCTATTGCCATCTTGCTTCGTTTGAAGTTCTGTAAAAATAACATTATTGGGGAAAAATGAACATTATGTATATATGTGACATTCTGCAGGCCTTTGTCCAATCAAAATTATAAAGCTTTATTTTTCGGTTCTTTAGATTTTTATTTTTAGTTCTCTTGGTTCTTGAAGAAAGAGATCTCTGTATAAAATGAAACATGATCATTTTTCAAGATTATTACACACTTTTCTCTACTAAACGTCAAAGAAGTTTGTTAATTTTTTTTTCTATATTTATAAAATCTTAACGTGCACAAATCTTTTGCTGTGATTCTGGGGTGAGTGCTATCTTTGTGCTGTGATTCTGGGTTGAGTTCTGTCTTTGTGCTGTGATTCTGGGTTGAGTTCTGTCTTTGTGCTGTGATGGACATTTGGTAATGCTGTTTGTTACCTGCTCTTCATAGAACCTGAGAGCAGCTTGTCTTTGGACTTTTTTAACGATTTGAGATAAAAGCTAAAAAAGACGCCTTCTGCTAGTGGTGATTTTAATGTTCGCTCAAAATTTGAAGGGATGTTGGATTCCGTGTACGTGTAAATTTTAAGTTTTCAGCTGCCATTTCTCTTGACACTTTGCACGCTTTTTCGGGTACTCGTGATCACTTGAGCCGTCAAGTTGTTCGTTTGTCGGAGCCAAGGGGCCAGTCTGTTTCACTTTCTATTCCTTATTCAATAGACCATAAAACATACACAGACAAAATCCCTTTATTCTAAAATTACTTTTTATGCTTCACTAATTTCTAGTTCATTAATCCACACGATTGCCTCTCAGAACATTGGAGAAAAACTGAGCTTTTCTTTCATTTGCTTTGAATTTGGAATGTTTGAAGTGACAGTTAAGAGTTAGGGTTAAGTCTGTTGTATTGTTTGGGGATTTTGCTGTTGTTTTAAGAAAACTAAAAGAGATGAAATCAGGTGAACATTCTGCCTGTAATATGGAAATCTTGATGTAATAAATATATTGTAAAATATTAATACATAAAACCAAAAAGTAATTCTGTATTGAAAGATTTTGGGCATAGTTACTGTGTTTGTATATATTAGGTTAATTAAATTGTGTTCATATGGAGACTGCTAAAACATGGATTACTTTTTAAAGAAGACAAAGAATTGAAATATCCACAAAACACTTCAGCCTTTGAAGATAATAATTGTAATTACTGAAACATTGGAAATAATAATAATAATAGTAATAATAATAATATAATAACAATAGTAGTAATAATAGTAATAGTTATAATTATGATAATAACAATAGGATCAAAGTAATAGATATAATAATAAAAATAATATAATAATAGATATAATAGTAAACATAATAATAACAATAATAATGATAATGACAGTAACAAAAATAAAAATGATGACATAGATAATAATCATAATCATATGTTTGGTAAAACAATAAATGATGATAATAGTATAGAACGCAAACTGTCAAAAAAGTAACGATGACGTCAGTTTTTCGCTCTTCCCCGGCGCTGCCCTGAGTGTGACTAAGTAGTGAGTCCCGTCAAGGTCTATGGCCCCACCAATACCTGCATTACGGGCTGGACTGCACTGATTACTCCCAGGTATATTTCGCTCTTAAGGACACGCAGGCTAGCCCAGGTTTTGGAGGTTTCCAGAAATCTTGATCTACACCAAAAGTGGGCATTTAGTTTAGTTTAGTAGAGGTTTTACGGCGCTCGCAACTGCACAAGTGGGCATTGTCCTACCTATAGGAGAAGTTTGGTTTCATTGGTGTGTATATTTGTTTGGTTATAGAGAAAATTCTCCTTGTCTTTTAAAGAAACTGAACAAGGGGCAAAAACTTTACCTTCGATTTTCTCAAAACTGCATTTTTCGGGATAGCCCCCTTGTGCTTAACCCTATCCGTACGTCGCGTTTTCCTATCGTATCCATCCGACGTGGGGAACTCTGTGCCACCACTATCCAAAGAGGAAATTTACTCGTTAATCCGATCCGTACGCTTTTCCTAGCAGTCTGTCAAAATCATTTTTTAAAAAGAAATACTGAAAGTTTCAAAGAGATCTTCGTAATAGAAGTATTCTAAAATGTGAAGAATACAACCCCGGGGTACAAAATCACCCCAGGGCGTACGGAGAGGGTTGAAAGTGACCCATATTCTAGCCGACTGTCGTTGTTACTTCAACAGTACTGGCGGCGTGAACAGCAGCAACTTTGTTCTTTTCGTCAGAGAAATATTATATATAATGTCAGCTTAAAATGTTCTTCCTTTACACCTGTCATGTAATTTTATACTGGGATATCTCTTTGGTTGTAATGCGTATGTCCAACTCTTCTTCTTCTTCTTCTTCTTCTTCTTAATATTATTAATATTATTATTATTATTATTATTATTATTTCTTCTTCTTGTTATTATTATCATCATTATTTATCATTATTATTATTATTATTATTGTTGTTGTTGTTGTTGTTGTTAATATTATTATTATTATTATTATTACTATTTTCGTTATTGTTATCAATATCATTATTATTTAACAGCAGTTGGCTCACCAGCAACAAAACCTATCTCAGTCCGTAAAGTAATCGTTAATCTTGTGGATGTTATAATTATTTATAACGGTCGCTGAATCTTGTAGATTTTGAAAAGGGGGGTGGGGTGGGGGGGGGGGGTGGAGGGGGGGCATAGGCATGCATTCAATAGTTTTATCCGTCATCTGTCAATTCTTCTGACATTTTAGTTTCAATTTGATAATACACATGTAGTTTTACGGCGCTTGCAACTGCATTCGGCCATAACTGCGAGCGCGCGGGACTCGTGTTGGTTGTTCACGGTTAACGATTTTGTCACAAACTGAACTTTAAATTTAACACAATCGGTGGCTTGTATTTTATTTTTGTTTTTCTCGTTGTGGGCGTTTGTACGTATGATTTTAAACATCTGTTTCTGTGTGGGTGGTTGGCGGGTGCTCTGGTGTGGTTTGCTGCTTCTTTCCTATCAAACATCTGTCGTCTTTATCTCACCTCCTTTTTGTGTTTGTTACTCTCTAGTAACACCCGTAATCTTCGGCACTTATTATATATAACCCATTCGTGCCGCGAGTACCGTAAAACACACACTAACATTGAACTAAAGCCCAGTGGGTGGATGGCGGGTGCTCTGGTGTGGTTTGCTCCTTCTTTCCTATCAAACATCTGTCGTCCTTATCTCACCTCCGTTTTTTGTGTTTGTTACTCGCTTGTGACACCTCTTATCTCCTGGCGCTCATATGACCGTATGCAGTTGCGAGCGCCGTAAAACTAAAGCCCGTAAGTTTAGCAGGGGAATTTGGATGGGTCTAGTTTTACCTTCTTCGTCTATTCTATCCCGTGGTTTGGGGCAACCGTGGGGGCACCGCTGCTTCTGAAAACCATCTCTCGCCATTTCTCTTTGTCCTCTACTTCCCTCAGATTGTCACCCATCGTCTTTCCTGTCCACTCTGTGATGTTGTCCTCCCATCCCCTTCTCTGCCTTCCTCTCTTTCTCTTTCGTTGTAGGATTGTTTTGGCAAGTCCTGTAGATCTTGTGACATGCCCATACCATTTTAATTTTCGTCTGTTCACTGTGGTCAGTTGATCTACTCTCGGATGTGTGCACAGTTGGACCTCGGTTATTTTATGCTTTAGTTTTAGTTTTAGGAAAAATTTTACAGCACTAACATGTCATGTAAGTGCCGAAGATTACAAGTGTTACAAGAGGGTAATATGCAAACCCCCCCCCAAAAATACGAACGAAAACAAAACAAAAATCCGACCC
>NW_004798866.1:40894-41884 GCF_000002075.1 Aplysia californica | reverse complement strand
CACACACACGCACACACACACACACACACACGCACGCACACACACTAACAAAAACCACCACATGAAGGCGCACAATGTCTCCTTTATTCAGTATCGGCCCGCGGTCTAACAAAAACACTGACAACAAACAAAACTTTTTGAAAAGACTTTGCTCTTTTTCCATGGCGCTCGCTCAACATAATGTTCAAATTCGGCTACGTGGGTGGCTGGCGGGGGCTATCTATCAAACCTCCGTTGTCTCTCATTCTTTTCTCTGTATGTATGTGACCCTACAGTAACGCCTCAAATACTCGGCGTTTGCGTGGCCTATTTGTGTTGCAGATGCCGTGAAACTTTTACTAAAGCTATCTCAAAGGTGAGTGAGGAACTTCCAACTTACAACCTGTTTAGTTTTAGAGTGAGTTTTACGGCACTTGCAACACAAATAGGTCTTGTAAAATGTTAATGCCAAGGGATCTGATAAAGGTGTTGCTGGATACTACTCGGGGAATGACATGAAAAGAAAAGGAGTGAAAAAAGACGACAGATGTTTTGTTTTTCGTTTTTGTGTGGTTTTACTGCGCTCGCAACTGTATAATATCATAAAAGGTGAGGGGGTGGGGGCAGAAAGTGGAGACAAAAGCAGACGACAGAATATTGCTGGAGGGCAGGCTGGAAAGGAGGTGAAAGGAGACAATTTTAGAGAAGAAAATGTTTCGGTCGCTACCCTGATTCGAACCCGGGACTTTAGAATGAGAGGCCAACGCCTTAACCTGTAGGCTTCGAGGGCCCCCTTAGAGTTTGACGGCAACACAGATAGGTCATGTACAATGAGTAAATGTCAAGGAATAGAGGTGTTACTGGATACTACTTGGTGAATAACGTGAACAGAAATGGGTGGGAGAAAAAAGACGACAGATGTTTGATGGGAAAGAACGAGCAAACCACACCAGAGCACCCGCCAACAACCCACTTTTCAAGCCACTGCGCATGCGCCCCGTGCTGTCTTAG
>NW_004798866.1:38250-40007 GCF_000002075.1 Aplysia californica | reverse complement strand
AAAAAACAACAACAACAAAAACAACAACAACAACAACAACAAAAACTCACGAAACTGTTTGTCCTCGTTGGATTAAAAAAAACAACCAACAACAACAAGCAAAACAAACACAAATATTTGTGTTTTTAAAAAAAGGACGCCAGTGCACTGACAGCGATCCATATAGGAGAGGTGTTCGGGAGGGCGGGGCAGTCATTAGATCTAATACTCAGCTGTTATTACCAATATTATTATTATCATTTTGTACTTTTGTCGGAACTGTGTGGAGAAATGATTCATAACCCGCGGAGAACCGGTTTAAAACCTGAACAAACGTCGTTTATTTTGTTGACAGGTTGGCAAATGAGCAGGAAAATGTGCTAAACCTGCATCATTTTTTAAAGTATAATAAGTTTCCCCAACGTTACGAAAGCAACTCAGGACACATTAACCTTAATGAACGCAAAGCAGAAAACAGACAGAAAGTTGAGCATAATTTTATTAATTAATGTATAATATTTTCACAATGTTCAACGTGACAGATTTGTAGTTGTAGGTGTTTAAAGCCCTCATCAACATTATTTAGATCATTTAGGAGGTGAGCGAATGAGATAAAAGTGAGAACGATTTCAAAGTGGAGAAATTTGGTATACGGAAACAAGTTCTTTATGTGCACACATAATTTTTCAATCTCACGTAATACTACATATCACACTAGCATAGATAATCTTACAGGCACACATCCACACGTACACACACACACACACACACACACACACACACACACACACACACACACACACACACACACTTAAAAGTGGAAATCAATACACCGTGCAGAAAGCGAGCTGTTTATCTTTGTTCCTATGGAGGACCAAAGATTGATTGGAAAACCTGACGTCATTGCGCGCTTAGGGGTACGCCCATTGGCTGCTTACGTCTACTAGAACCGAGATACTTAATTGGCTTAATAGTGATTTGTGAGTTGGTCAATCGCTATGACTGTGTGGGTGGTTGGCGGGTGCTCTAGCGTGGTTTGCTTCTACTTTCCTATCAAACATCCATCGTCTTTATCTCCCCTCCTTCTTTTTTGTGTTTGTTACTCTCTTGTAACGCCTCTTGTCTTCGGCATTTATATTGTGACCTTATTGTGTTGCAAATGCCGTAAAACTCTTACTAAAACAAACAAAACAAACGCTATGACTGTAAATACCTGTTTGACGCTTTCATCGACTCGATTCATACATCTCTTGAGGGAGGGGAGGGGCGCACACTTGTTGAAGAGGGCGGTTAGCGGGTGCTGTGGTGTGGTTTGGACCTTCTTTTTTTTTTTTTATCAAACATGGTTACAGGTTAATTATCGTCCTTTTCTCTCCTCCTTCTTTTCTTTTATGTTACCGTAATAACACTTCTAATCTTCGGCCCGTGTATTATTATGACCTAACTGTTTTGCAAGTGCTGTAAAACTCTTACTGAATCTAAGAAAATCATTAAAAAAAAAAAGATTTCCATCAGCGTCGTCGGTGAAATAATTGGTAAGATCTCTCATGGATTTCTCGACGGCGGTTTTAAAAATCATACATTGTTACCCTTTACCTCGCCTCAGTCACTCAGTCAGTCAGTCAGTCAGTCAGTCACTCAGTCAGTCAGTCAGTCAGTCAGTCAGTCACTCAGTCAGTCACTCAGTCAGTCAGTCAGTCAGTCACTCAGTCAGTCAGTCAGTCAGTCAGTCACTCACTCACTCAGTCAGTCAGTCAGTCAGTCAGTCAGTCAGTCAC
>NW_004798866.1:35174-38150 GCF_000002075.1 Aplysia californica | reverse complement strand
CAGTCAGTCAGTCAGTCAGTCACTCAGTCAGTCACTCAGTCACTCAGTCACTCAGTCACTCAGTCAGTCAGTCACTCAGTCACTCAGTCACTCAGTCAGTCACTCAGTCACTCAGTCACTCAGTCACTCAGTCAGTCAGTCACTCAGTCACTCAGTCACTCAGTCACTCAGTCACTCAGTCACTCAGTCTGGACTTTGAACAACGTTTCCAGACGCGCTGTTTGGAGATTTGAAAAGAGAAGCATTACTACCTTATTCATGCATATTTTTACTTTTAGTTCAATTTTTCTGATCTGAAACTTGAAAATGCAAACGACAGCACGCATACTATAAAAGTTTGTAAATGTATTTGTTACAGTTCGAATTGGGCTACAACATGGCTTTGGGTAATTCTGTTTGGATGCCGTGTCCCTCTCTCAACCCGGGTTGGCCTTAATAGATTGCCTCTTAAATATGACCTAAAGAATGTCGATGCCAGTGTAAAAAACACTAACATTTTTTAAAAAAGTATAATTTTGTGAGAAAAGGCTTGTTATCGTGGTTTTGGGGCTGATTTGAACGGAAACCTCACTTGTTTACAATGGCGTCTTAGAAGACAGACTTTCCTAAGATAAGATCTAACTAATGAAAAACTAAAAATTGAACTACCGTGACTTCAGGCTCCTCAATAAAACTGTGCACCCTTTAAATGATTCTGAACCACCGTTAATTATTTTTTTTCAAATTGGAAAGTTGAGTGGTTGGGAAGTTTTAGGCGGCCGAAGTGATGAACTTTGACAAATATATGTATAGATATATAGATGTTGGTCCCATTATACTCGTAATGTAGTTAAATTGCTCTTGTTTATATATTAATACCATTGTCATTATCATCAACATTATTATAATTATTATCAATATCATAAATTATTATTGGACAGTGGTCATTTCTATCAATTTACCCTTTTGTAATGAGCAGTTCCAGTAATAAGTGCAGCATTTGGGAGTTTAAAGTGGGTGGTTGGCGGGTGCTCTGGTGTGGTTTGCTCCTTCTTTCCTATCAAACACTAATTGTCCTTATCTCTCCTCCTTCTTTTTTGTTTTTGTTACTCTCTTGTAACACCTCTAATCTTCGGCTCTTAATGACCTTATTGTGTTGCAAGTGCCGTAAAACTCTTACGAAAACTAAAAAGATTTTAGAATTAGCTGTTAGTGAAAACAGATGGGAAACGTGTTGTTTTTCCTTTAAGTTCTTTCTTGACCATAATATATCTATTTATATGCACATTATTTTTATAGTATGAACGATTTTTATCACAGTAGTAAAATGTCAGGCAGCATGGTGGAATCAGGCTCTCGTCAATTTTTGAGCATGTAGAGTTATTGGTATCATCTTAAAGCTTGTTCACTTGTCTTTATTTGGATGAAAAAAATATCCATTTATCTTGAATATAAGTCGAGATATTTGCGAAAGAAGGAGGTGGTGGTCACCTGTTTTCAGAGGTAAAATTAGTGAGAAAATGGCCGCCGAAGATTAGTTATATCCTTAGCTTAAGAGTCCGTGATAACTAAAAATTTACATTTTGTGCCTTTAATCAACGTTTTTGAGAAAAATCCACCCTTAAATGAGTTCTTTATTGGGCGTGAAAGGTGTTGAGCCAAAAACAAAAAACAAAAATTACAAAACCTGCGGAAAAATGGAAATTTCTGCACTTTGATTATTTTGACGAGAGCCTGATTCCATCACGCTGCCTCACATTTAGCAGTTTGGCTTTGATTTTGCCTGCCGGGGCCAACGTGGGGTGAGAGAGATCCAATATATTGGTGGTTGGTGGGTGCTCTGGTGTGGTTTGCTCCTTCTTTCCTATAAAAAAAAATCTATCATCTCTATCTCCCCTCCTTCTTTTTTTGTGTTTGCTACTCTCTTGTAACACCTCTTCTCTTCGGCACTTATAAATGACCTTATTGTGCTGCAAGTGCCGCTAAACTCTTACTAAAACTAAACAATATTTTAAAAAAAGATCAAATTATACCCCAGCAGAAAGACCGAGACATTCGATAAAAAATTCTCATCACACGAGGACCGAATTCAGTAATAAAAGTAATGATAGTGTGATGATTGTTAATGGCAACGATGATTCAGATATTAATATAAATATAAATAAGAAGCCACCGATGATGATAATAATATATTCTAGACCAGGAATGTAAATTTCGCTTATTTGTAGCATTCTTCGCTCCGGTTAAAAAAACAAACGGAGCCGTTAGTGTCTGATGTCTCCTTTCTTATGTCTCCTTTCTTATGTCTTCTGGCAGACTAGCTCTGTATCTGTGTGTGTCTGTGGTATCTCTATGTATCTGTGTGTCTGTGGTATCTGTGTGAATCTGTGTATCTGTGGTATCTATGTGTATCTGTGGTATCTATGTGTATCTGTGGTATCTGTATGAATCTGTGTGTATCTGTGGTATCTGTATGAATCTGTGTGTATCTGTGGTATCTATGTGTATCTGTGGTATCTGTATGAATCTGTGGTATCTGTATGAATCTGTGTATCTGTGGTATTTGTATGAATCTGTGTATATGTGTGTATCTGTGGTATCTGAATAAATCTGTGTTTATATGTGTGTATCTGTGTGTATCTGTGTGTATCTGTGGATCTTTTGAACTTACCTGCTTGAGAAAGAAAAAACAACCCAACCCAACCCAAAACAATCGCCATGTGTTGAAGGGGTGGCCCTACTTCTTTTCTTTCCCTCAGTTGTTTCTGTCTCTCTATCTGTCTAGCTGTTTGCCTGCCCTGTATGGCCGTTACTATGTCGATGCGCCTGGCTCTCTTTACTCCAAACCGCCACGTGTTGGTCAAGTGAAAACGATCAAAACCTTTTTTTAATGAACTTTTTTTGTAACCCCCTCCTTGCAATGGGAAGTGATGTAATATTATTTTTTTTTAAAACACACCAAAAAAACCCCCACACACACAAACACACACACACACA
>NW_004798866.1:31636-32846 GCF_000002075.1 Aplysia californica | reverse complement strand
CGCCTTTCCCCTCAGCACGGGCCCAAGGCGTACATAGGAGATTAAAAACACATTCATACTAACACCATACACATTCATCATGTGTGCACACATTTTGGCAGCAACATTCTTCCAGAAAAAAAAAAATGCTCTTACAAAAAGGCAAAGGTACTGTCCGTTAATTAAAATATTTCTTCAATAGATGTGTTTTGAGTATCCTTTTGAAGGTATCAAGTTTTATTTCGCTCCTCAAATCATGAGGGAGAGTGTTCCAAACTGTTGGCCCAGAAAAAGCTCTCTCACAATATTTCTTCAGAGACACACGAGGTGTTGAAATTAGCCTAGAGCCACTGGATCTTAGTTACACCCCCATCGTCTCTATTTAGATCATTTAGGAGGCGGTCCTCCAACTGTGCCTGTCAGGGCCCACCCAAGCTGAGAGGGACACAACACCCCTGCAGGAAGACTGAGATACTCGACAAAAATTTCACCCCACTCGAAAGTGGAACTCGGGTCTCCTGCATGCGACAGCGAAGCGCCTAACCGCTACACCGCGATGCCTGAAAAAAGAGCAATGAAGCGTGACTGTTCAAAGTACTTTGTAATCAGGTTCGAGCCTCGGTTCGGACATGGATATTTTTTTTCCACCCCCTCCTGCTCACCCAGCTGTAATGGGTACCTGAATTCGAGTTGGGGAAGTAAAGGCTGCGTAGAAAGGAACTGGCCACCCTCCCTACCATAATATGCCGAAACCCCAGAATGTTGTCTCATTTCAAGGCGATCCCCAATGTCCGGATCGGATGCGGGAACAACTTGACTCTGTAATCAGTACTGCCCTAACCAGTCGACAAGAGAAAAGAACTCTTTTTTTTCAACTCATTTCCTTATCCCACTGTCATATATACCAAAGGCAGTCAGAATTGTCTGAGACGGCTCGTGGGTGGTTGGCGGGTGCTCTGGTGTGGTTTGCTTCTTCTTTCCTATCAAACATATATCGTCCTTATCTCCCCTTCTTCTTTTTTGTGTTTGTTACTCTCTTGTAACAACAACACCTCTAATCTTCTGTTTGTTACTCTCTTGTAACAACACCTCTAGTCTAATCTTCTGTTTGTTACTCTCTTGTAACAACACCTCTAATCTTCTGTTTGTTACTCTCTTGTAACAACACCTCTAGTCTAATCTTCTGTTTGTTACTCTCTTGTAACAACACCTCTAATCTTCTGTTTGTTAC
>NW_004798866.1:27514-29082 GCF_000002075.1 Aplysia californica | reverse complement strand
CCATCACAAAAAAGCGACGGTTACTTCTCCCCCACCGGACCGACGGACGACGTTTGGCCACTTCCAGGCAATTAGCCTTGTCCCCCACTGCTCATCCTCTCATCATCTCATCCTCTCATCCTCTCATCATCTCATCCTCTCATCATCCCATCCTCTCATCATCCCATCATCTCCTGATCTCCCAAGTCCCGCACGGACCAGGCTCAGGTCCTGGGATAGTTTACTTCGCGTGTCTGTCTCCCCCCCCCCCTCTCCTTGTTGTCTCCGGCGAGCATCTCTGCCGACCGCACCGGCTCCTTACACGCGGGGTGTGCGGTAGCGGTGGGCAAAATCCGGAAAAGTATCCGGATAATTGGATAATCCTCAATAAGACATTATCCGAATGTAGACTCTTAACTCTTTTTCCTGGCCTGTTTGCCGAAGTGGGTGCACCCATTTGTTGAAGTGATGTTAACCCGTTTGTCAAAGTGGTTCTGACCCATTTGCCGAATGGGTTCATAACATTATTTACCGAAAAAGTGCACTAACATATTATTATCCGAATTTTACTAAATCAACTCATTGCCCAGCCCAAGTGTGCCGGGCAATTCACACCAAGGTTGTGGTGGGGGCAGAAAGAGGAGACAAAAGCAGACGACAGAACATTGTTAGAGAGCAGGAAAGGAGGTGAAAGGAGAACATTTTAGAGAAAAGAACATTTTTCTGTCGCTACCCGGATTCGTACCCGGAACCTTTGAATGAGAGGCGAACACCTTAACCTCTAGGCCACGAGAGACCCCTCGTTTATGTTCTGACGATTTGTTTTTGCGCGTGTGTGTGTGTGTGTGTGTGTGTGTGTTTGTGAGTTGTATCTGTCTGTCTGTGTGTGTGTGTTGTATCTGTGTGTGTGTGGGTGTGGGTGTTTGTGTTAACATGTCTCTCTCTCTCTCTCTCTCTCTCTCTCTCTCTCTCTCTCTCTCTCTCTCGTGTGTGTGTGTTTGATGTCCTGTCTCCAACAAATCTCACCCGTCTCTTGATTCCCCAATCAGCGTGTGGACTTGTGCGTGTATGTATGTTTGTTCGCGTGTGTGTGTGTGAGTGTGTGTGTGTTTATGTATGTTTGTGTGTGTGTTTGTTCGTGTGTGTGTGTGTGTGTGTTTGTGTGTGTATGTGTGTTCGTGTGTATCTGTGTTTGATGTCCTGTCTCCAACAAATCTCACCCGTCTCTTGATTTCCCAATCAGCGTGTGGACTTGTGCGTCCCAAGAGTTCCCGGCAGATAAGACTTTAGAACGGCTCCATAACCCTTTAGCCCCGCTCGCTATCGGCCGCTGTATCGGGCCGCCATATTGAAGGGATCAGCGGCGGCTTAGCAGACGTGAGCGCGCCGGTGTCCGGTCAGATCCCTGGACGAGGCGGGAGCGACGTCTGATAACTGGCTGATGACACCCGGCCCTCAGAGGGCGGCTTAGGAGACAAGCCCTGGTATTCATGGGCAGGGATTGTCTCCCCTGACTCGCCCGGCCATTACCAGGCAAGTGCCGCGGTTATTTCTATGTCCTTATCACACGGGGGAGAGGGATAGAGAGG
>NW_004798866.1:25137-26925 GCF_000002075.1 Aplysia californica | reverse complement strand
TGAGGAATTAGGTGTTTGCAAATGGCGTCATTTTCCCATGGAGGGGATGACGAGTGAAGGAACGCGGTGGTCGTGAGCGAGTCGCGGAGTCGTGGCCCCAGGATTTACAGCCGAGAACTGGTCTTTTACCGAAGTCGCGGTCCCGGGGAGCTGAAAAGATTTAATTTTTCCTTTCCGAGAGTTATTAGTCTCATTTACGATCAGTCTGCATAGCCCGTGTTGTATAGAGGCCGGGCCCGTTCATGGAAGCGACTCTAAAACACTCTCCTTGCTTTTCTTTCTGCCCGGGCCGCGAGTGCTGGCTTTTTCTCCGCGGTGACTTGGTTGCTGTGATAAAACTCTGAGCCCCTCTGTATGATGCAAAGTTGACAGTCGTGTATTGCAGCGGCTGAATGGAAGTTCGCGTGTTTATAAGCTTTCCCCCCTCGGCTCTTGTGTGTGTCTCGGGCCAGTTGTGTGCGAGGTAGCGCTAGGAACCAGGCGGCCATGGAGGCAGTTGTTGATCAACTTGTCACGTCCGAGGAGAAAGGGCCCAGGTTTTTCCTCTGGATGATTTAGTGCCGCGTTTTGTCCGCTCATTCAAACCCCGCGGCGGTCGTGCTTCGTTTAGCTTTCACTGCAAGTCCGCAGGGGGAAGAAGGGAAGAGAAGGGAAGAGAAGGGAAGCGGACTCGGCGCGATCTGCCCGAGTTATTGTCGCAGAAAGAAACAGTTTAGAGTTGTTCACTCCTTCCGCGAACCTCTTCAAGCCAACTGTTTTTGATCAGCTCGTTCCTCCTTTGTGCCCAGACTTGGATCTCGGGTTTATTGCTGGGCCGGGCACAAAGAGCAGGCACAGCCCTGGACACCGGTGCCAAATTGTATTTGCTGATTCCGCGGCGAGGTTTTGTGGGAGGTTTTCAGAGGGATTTTCCGCGCCCATTGTGCGCGCGTTTCACGCAGTCCCTCAAAGTCAAGACTGGCATGACCCATCCGGCAGTCCCACCAGCACGCACACAGAGCTCTCCCCCACCATGTCATTTATCTTCATTATTTGTCAGCTAACGTGTCACTCTGTTGACTGGCTCAAGTTTTTGATGTCCTTCTCACAAACTCTCGCCCCCCTCTCCACCTCCTCCCCACCCCCCCTCACCAAATGGTCGTCCTGTCCCGGAGTCAAAGAGACTCACTCGTCCTCATGAGAGACTTGCCTCCTTGGCCTCTCTTATAATGGTCTTCTCTGCCACCCAGAAGCCAGACCTGGTCTTTTTTTTCTCTGTGGTTTGTGGGTGGTTGAAGGGTGCTCTGGTGTGGTTTGCTCCTTCTCTCCTATCAAACATCTATCGTCCTGATTTCTCCTCCTCCTTTTTTGTATATGTTACTCTCTTGTAACACCTCTAATCTTCGGCACTTATATGACCTCATAGTGTTGTGAAGTGCCTTAAAAAACTCTTACTAAAACTTTAGAAAATCTCTCTGGTTTTCGTCTGTTTGTTCTCACCTGCCCTCTTCCCTCCTTTCCTCCTCCTCCTCCTCCTCCTCCTCCTCCTCCTCCTCCTCCTTCTTTCCTCTCGCACATTTATCGTCGTCCTTGTCTTTAAGTGTTCCTGTCTAGTACAGCATCTAATCTCGGCACCTAGTATGTGGCCTATTTGTGTTGGAACAGCTGTAAAACACTTACTAAAATTTAAAACTCTTACTGAAACTTAAAACACTCACTGAAACTTAAAACACTTAGTAAAACTTAAAACACTTACTGAAACTTAAAATATACTAAAACAAAAAATACCCCCCCCCTCCTTCACCCTTG
>NW_004798866.1:22821-24242 GCF_000002075.1 Aplysia californica | reverse complement strand
GGGGGGTTGGGGTTGAGACCAATGACCACCAGTAGTGCCAGGACAAAACTTAACGACAGGCAATCCAGGCATTTCAGATATTTTTTTAATGAAATTTATGCTTCGCTGGTTTTTCAAAAGCTTTCGATAAAGATAGGCATGATGAGCTATTAAATTTTTTGGAAGAGCTAAACATCGTATGGGGAAAAAAAAAATCTAAGAATTATTAGAATCTGTATTGGGACCAAAACTCTGCTTCAAGAATTGAGGGAGACTGCAGCGAGCTTATTGTGCTGATGAGAACAGGTGTTATGCAGGGATGTGTTGTGTCACCAGACCTCTTCGACAAACACAGTGAAGCTGTCCTTGAAAATGTCTCTTTTAAGGACTAGCGGGCTGACCCAGATTTCGGGGGTTTCCAGAAATCTTGACCTACACCAAACGTGGGCATTGCCCTACCTGTAGGAGAAGTTTGGTTTCATTGGTGTGAATATTTGTTTAGTTAAAGAGAAAACTCTCCTAGTACCTTCGATTTTTGAAAACAGCATTTTTTGGGATAGCCCACTTATCTTTAAAGGCGACCAAATATAGGAGAAAGTCCAGATCTTGAAGTGAATGAAGAAGATGTTGACTCCATCAGATATGCCGATTGGGTGGTTGGCGGGTGCTCCTTCTTTCCTGTCAAACATCTATCGTCTTTATCTCCCTCCTTCTTTTTTGTGTTTGTTACTCTCTTGTAACACCTCTAATCTTCGGCATTTATATGACCTTATTGTGTTGCAAGTGCCGTAAAACACTTACTAAAACAAATAAGAAAGAAGCAACACGAATGTGGTTTCTGAGGAAACTTGAGAATTTTACAAACAGAAAAAAATTAAACGAGGGAGTAATGAGAACAATTAGGACGCGACAAATGCGGTTTGTGGAACAGGTGACTAGACGTGCAGATTTGAAACACCCCGCTCTCACTGGGAAGATACAAGGCAAACGAGGCAGGGGCAGACCTAGAGAAACTTAATTGGAAAACCTGGACAGATGGGTGAAGGGTGCGTGGCGGGGAAACACCAGGATAATGTGGGACTTTTGAGACACCAGGACAACGTGGGACTTTTGAGACACCAGGATAACGTGGGACTTTTGAGACACCAGGATAACGTGGGACTTTTGAGACACCAGGATAATGTGGGACTTTTGAGACACCAGGATAATGTGGGACTTTTGAGACACCAGGATAACGTGGGACTTTTGAGACACCTGGATAATGTGGGAGTTTTGAAACACCAGGATAACGTGGGACTTTTGAGACACCAGGGACTTTTGAGACACCAGGATAATGTGGGTGACTTTTGAGACACCAGGATAATGTGTGACTTTTGAGACACCAGGATAATGTGTGACTTTTGAGACACCAGGATAATGTGGGACTTTTGAGACACCAGGAT
>NW_004798866.1:19986-21431 GCF_000002075.1 Aplysia californica | reverse complement strand
CTTTCTCTCTCTCTCTCCCTCCCTCCCCGTGTGGTAAGTTTTTGCGTTCACCCCCACACTTCATTCTCCCCCCGTCACTAGCTGCTCTCTGGCTCCCTCAAGGATGCTGCCGCATTCATCCCGTCTACTTAGAGTTTTATGATCACAACTCTTTGCAGGATTGCGAAATAAAAGTGGCGGCCAGTTGTGTGTGAACTCTATTCCCACAGCTCACCGGAATATGAACTACAATGCCTTGTGTGTGCGTAATGTGGCAGAGGTCATAGCTGTATTATGGGGAGTCGGGGGAAAAGGCAGCCCAGAGGCGGAGTCGGATGGTAGTCCCCGAGAGTTCAAGTCTCGCTCTTGTGTCGAGTGAAGAGAACTCCGACAAAAGCATTAATATCTCGTTTGAGTCTTTTTTTTATCAGCACCATTATTCCGTCATTAAAACGCGCGCAACATATTTTCTGGATATTATTTCTCACTTTACGACAGTCGGGGAACCCAGCTTTGAAACATCCGCCAAAGAAATGGCTCAGCACTTTTGGGGAAGGGAGGACTTTCTTTACCACCTCTCTTCTCCCCACACGATCCGCCGGGGCCATAAATCTGGGGGTAAGCTTTAGAGCCGACTTTGAATCGTGGCCCCCAAGATAAATGTGCAATTGTGATAGATTGAAAACTCCGGGCTCGCGGTAAGTCGCAGGTGTGCGGGGCGCGCGCGGGGTTGTGTGTGTGTGTGTGTGTGTGTGTGTGTGCTGGTCCAGGGCTTAGTGGATCAGGGCTTAGGGCTCAGGGTTTGGTAAATCAGGGCTCGATGGATCGATCCAGGGTTTGGTGGATCAGGGATCAGGGTTTGATGGATTGGTGGATCAGGGCTAAGGGTTTGATGGATCAGGGTTTGGTGGATCAGGGATAGTTGGATCAGGGATCAGGGTGGTGGATCAGGGATCAGGGTTTGGTGGATCAGGGCTAAGGGTTTGGTGGATCAGGGATCAGGGTTGATGGATCAGGGTTTGATGGATCAGGGTTTGGTGGATCAGGGATTGGTGGATCAGGGTTTGGTGGATCAGGGATCAGGGTTTGGTGGATCAGGGTTCAGGGTTTGGTGGATCAGGGTTTGGTGGATCAGGGATCAGGGTTTGGTGGATCAGGGTTCAGGGTTTGGTGGATCAGGGTTTGGTGGATCAGGGATCAGGGTTTGGTGGATCAGGGTTTGGTGGATCAGGGTTTGATGGATCAGGGCTCGCCGGCACATCTCACGACAAACACGGAGAGAGGCCGGGGTTGTGGGTGGGACTATGTGGGCCGGGGGTCCATATGGATCGTGCCAGGTTTGGTGGGTATGACGATGTGGTGTGTGGGTCTCTGTGGGTCTGTGGATTGTGGTGTGGGTCTCTGTGGGTCTATGGATTGTGATGTGGGTCTCTGTGGGTCTGTGGATTGTGGTGTGGGTCTCTGTG
>NW_004798866.1:14738-17174 GCF_000002075.1 Aplysia californica | reverse complement strand
GGGGTGAGGGGAGACGATCAAAGCGAGCCGGCAGCGAGTTGGTCTTTTGTTCATCAATGAATAGACTGGAGGAAGCACGGAGAGGTGGAATGACTCTGTTGATCATTCCGCGAGAAACATGAAAGAAGGGGGAGGGAGGGAAGGAAGGATAAGTGAATTCATAGATTCTACAGCTATTTTGTTTGAGTTGCAGAGTAGAGAAGAGGAGGGTCCCCGGGTGAATACATCTATGTGCAGCCGGTCTGCGGAGTTGTAATGTCCGGGTGTTGATAAAAAGCGATTCGTTTTGAAAAGCAATGCAGAGATAGAACGTAGAATCAGGAGGTCTATTTTTGTACTCGGAGGCGTCCCTCTTTCCGTTCAAAGCTGGCGCAGTCTTTGTGTCTACCTCTTTACCCGGGGTTCATATACCTCAAGAGAGACGCATACCGCCGCCGACGCTCAACTCTGTAAAATGTGAAAATTTCGGAAAAATGAAAATGAAGTATGTTGTGGCTTTTTCTTTCCTCATCCTTCTTACTATCGTCACTTTCCTCTACTTCTTTTGTATGTTTGTCACTCTCTTGTGACCCGCTATTTCCGGGGTGCCTTGATAGTCTCAGCAGACTATGTGCAGTTGAGGCTAGAGAGGTGAGCAGAGTAAGCCTGAATCCCCGTTTGGACTTCTCTGTTGACATTTACCCCTTGGCGCTCATATGACCTTATGCAGTTGTGAGCACCGTAATAAAACCTTACTAAAACTAAAGAAGTTTGAGGAAGCTCATCAACTGGCCCTAGTCTCATCCATTTTCTTGATGTAGTAACAAATTTAGACGAATTCAGCATTTTGTAATACTTATGATAATAAACAGCCTTTGTATAGCGCATATCCTCTCTCAACAGCAAGCGCTATGCGTTTTTTTACCATCTGTGCCATTACCCCAGCAGACCCTGCCTAGAACACTCAGAGACATTCTTTGCTCCTGGGGAAGCATACAGTGCAAGCAGCTGATTAAGCGCTCAAACACTAACAAACTGACATGATCTTTCGCTGTGTATAGCCAGGTGCCCATTCCGACAAGAGTGAGGTGGGAACAAGTTGTGTGAGGTGTCTTTTCACAAGGACACAGCGTCGGGTCTTTGACGGGGTTTGAACCCACAGCCTTTCAGCTGCGAGCCAAACAGAGAATTAGATTTCAGATAACGCCCTGAGCGAAATGAAAGGGGAAAGAAAGTTATTTTGCTCCCCCTGAAAGCCTGGTATTTGGACATGCGACATAGTTGAACGAAGGCGGAGGGGGTTCTCGTGGCCTAGAGGGTAAGGTGTTCGACTGTCATTCAAAGGTCCTGGGTTCGAATCCGGGTAGCGACGGAAACATTTTCTTCTCTAAATTAATGGTCTCCGTTCACCTTCTTTTCTGCTCTTTAGCAATGTTCTGTAGTCTGCTTTCGTCTCCACTTTCTGCCCCCACCCCCTCACCTCCTTTGCCCCCACCTCTGGGCTCCTGTCTCTTTCTGCAGCCTTTCTACTGCTACTCCTTGGCTCCTCCTTACTGCTGTCTTTCAGCCACACCCCTGATCTTCTGGTAGGAAAGATCTAGATATATCGACACCTAGCCTTCTCGGACAAGGGTGAGAAATCTCGGAGGTCCCGTGTGCAAGTTGCGCACGTTAAAGATCCCTTGGTGGTCTATAATCGATAAGAGCAGGCTTCGGCCGCCACCCGGGCAAAATTCAAAATTTCCTTACCAACTGAAAAAGTTTGGTGTGTCCCGCGCGCTCATAATATGACTGAATGCAGTTGCGAGCGCCGTAAAAAAACACACACTTACCCCCCCAAAAAAAGAAAAAGGGGAGAGAAAAAAAAGAATGACGACGGGGATACAATATTATACTCAACAAACAACAAACAAAACCCCCCGTGTGTGTCAAGTCAAGTTGCGGTTGCCGCCCGGTGCCGTTAGGAAAGCCTTCAGTCAGAAAATGGCGGGAGCGACACGTGTAACTGTAACGGGCATCAGGCACGACACGACGCGCGGACTTTGCGTGCTGGCTAATGCGGGCTGGCTCATCCTTGTTTAAGAACGTATAGGGGCTGGCTCATCCTTGCCGCGGCTACACTGCGCCAGTAATCCGGGCTCTCGTTCTGCCCATTCAGTGGGCCTTCAGCGACTCAAGACAACTCTTTGTCTTCAAGCCCTGGACCGGAAAAAGCCAGGAGGAGACGGCTTAATTGAAGCACAGCCCCGCCCACTTTTTTCTCACCTCCTTTCTTCCCTACAAAAAAGAAAGATATCGTTTTCTGGGCTAGATATTATACGCTTTTTTTGAAAGTTGAAAGAATTGTGTAGGAATATACACGCAGAGTTGTGCAGCTCAATGAAGTCTTGACGTGTGACAGAGCTGTATCTGTGTGGAGCTGGTGGGATGTGTTGATGGCCCAGATAGCTGAGATAC
>NW_004798866.1:10755-11902 GCF_000002075.1 Aplysia californica | reverse complement strand
CACACACACACACTTTATGCTTTACACCAATTCTTCTTATAATTATGTTTCAGAAGGCTTACAAAAACACATGTTTATTACGTAAAATGCCAATTGAAACTTTAAAGGCGTTTTTGTCAAATGTACTCGTGCACCCCTCCCTCCCAAAAGTGTTTGCATCTCCAAAAAAAACCAAACATGTTTGAGATGTCTGAAAAAGTTTGAAAATAGAACCATCAAAATCAAAGGGGTTTGTTTTGTCAAGGCCGCGAGTAGAATCGATAATATTGTGCCAAACTGGCAGCCTTTGCCCCTCTGTGGAGAGAAGTCTGGGTGGACCTGACTCAATCAAATAACCTGTACCGTGAGTGTGTTCCGGGTATTGAGCAAGACAATCACCTGTTGCCGGGTGCCGTACCAATGGTCAGTCCTTGGCCGAACCTTTGATGTACGGGGAACTGTCTCATGTGGCAAGTGGCCCAGTGGATTATGATTTCATTATAATGATGTAGTGGAGGTCACGTGATGCAAGGTGTACATCGTGTAGGAGCTTCTTGTGACGTAAGGGGGCCGTTTGCTGTCGTGTTGGGCAGTGCTGCTGACTGAAGTGTCTTTAGGCCATTTCCAAAGGGGGGATATTAACATGTTCTAATGCACAGTAGCATTGTAAATGGGCTGATTTATTAATGGCTTGCTCATAACTGCTTGAACTACAACAGGGAACTGCTGCTTTTTCTTTCCTCATCCTTACTATCGTCTTTTTTTCTCTACTTCTTTTGTATGTTTGTCACACTCTTGCTATTTCCGGGGTGCCTTGATAGTCAAAGCAGACTTTGTGCTGTTGAGGCGAGAGAGGTGAGCAGAGTAAGCCTGATTCTCCGTTTGGACTTCTCTGTTCGTATCCACCCCTTGGTGCTCATATATGACCTTATGCAGTTGCGAGCACGGTAAATCCTTACTAAAAGTGGGTGGTTGGCGGGTGCTGTGGTGTGGTTTGCTCCTTCTTTCCTATCAAACATCTATTGTCATTATCTCCCCCTCCTTCTTTTTTATGTTTGTTACTCTCTTGTAGCATCTCTAATCGTCTGGCGCTCATATGACCTTATGCAGTTGCGAGCGCTGTAAAACCTCTACTAAAACAGAGAGAGAGAGAGAGAGAGAGAGAGAG
>NW_004798866.1:5360-6327 GCF_000002075.1 Aplysia californica | reverse complement strand
AAAGTGATGATGATTATGATGGTGATGATGATGATGAAAGTGATGGTGATGATAATGATGATGATGGGGATGATGATGATGCTGATGAAAGTGATGGTGATGATAATGATGATGATGGGGATGATAATTGGGATGCTGATGGTGATGATGATTGGGATGCTGTTGATGATGGGGATGATGATGATAATGATAATGATGAAAATGATGATAATGATGTTGATGGCGATGATGATGATGAGATGAGATTTGTTTGTTTTTGTAACTAACTGTGAAATGTGTTTGTTTGTTTTTGTAACTGACTGTGAAATGTGTTTGTTTGTTTTTGTAACTGACTGTGAAATGTGTTTGTTTGTTTTTGTAACTGACTGTGAAATGTGTTTGGGGTTTTTTGTAACTAACAGTAAAATATGTTGTTTATTTTTTGTTACTGACAGTGCAATGTGTTCGTTCTGTTGTTTCAGAGCAGCGCAAACGTGCGCCCCATGACGGCCTCACCCCGTGCTGTCCTGTGTGTGGACTGACCCTTAGAGCCGGGGAGTTGGAGCAACACTTTATGTTGGAGATTGAGAAACTGGACAAAATAGCACGGTGAGTTGTGTGTGTGTGTGTGTGTGTGTGTCTGTCTGTCTGTGTCAGTGTGTGTGTGTGACTGTCTGTCTGTCAGTCTGTCTGTCAGTCTGTCTGTCGATCAGGAAAAGATAATGTAGCCCTAGCGTCGTTAGTGTGTGTGTGTGTGTGTGTGTGTGTGTGTGTGTCTGTCTGTGTTAGTGTGTTTGTTTGTCTGTCTGTCTGTCTGTCTGTGTCAGTGTGTGTGTGTGTCTGTCTGTGTTAGTGTGTTTGTCTGTCTGTCTGTCTGTGTCAGTGTGTGTGTATGTCTGTCTGTGTGTATGTATGTCTGTCTGTCGATCAGGAAAAGATAACGTATCCCTAGCGTCGTTAGTGTGTGTGTGTGTGTGTGTCTGTCTGT
>NW_004798866.1:0-1111 GCF_000002075.1 Aplysia californica | reverse complement strand
CTTGAGTTACCAAGACCACGAGGTCAGACACCAGATGCTCTAACCTGCTCTATCAAAATCGAAAGATTATTTGGAGTCGTTGTCGAGATATTCAAAGAATTGCATGGGGGCTCTCGAGGCCTAGAGGTTAAGGTGTTCGCCTCTCATTCAAAGGTCCCGGGTTCGAATCTGGGTAGCGACGGAAAAATTTTCTTCTCTAAATTTGTCTCCTTTCACATCCTTTCCTGGTCTCTAGCAATGTTCTGTCGTCTGCTTTCTCATCTCCATTTTCTCCCCCCACCCCCTCACCTCCTTTGCCCCCTCCTCTGGGCTCCTGACTCTTTCTGCTGCCTTTCTACTGCTACTCCTTGACTCTTTCTTACTGCTGTCTTTCAGCCACACCCCTGATCTTCTGGTAGGAAAGATCTACACCTAGCCTTCTCAGAAAGAGCGGAAAATCTCGGAGGTTCCGTGTACAAATTGCGCACGTTAAAGATCCGTTGGCGGTATAAAATCGATAAGAGTAGGCTTCGACCGCCACCCGGCCAAAATTCAAATTTTTCTGCCAACTGAAAATGTCTAATGTATCCCGCGCGCTCATATGTTTTTATGCAGCTGCGAGCGCCGTAAAACACTTACCACCAAAAAAAAATTGCATTCGAGAAAGCTTGACATGTTGGGAAACTCAAAATTTCTGACGTCAAATTTCTGACAACTAGGTAGGTCTACTGAGCAGATAGAAGTTTGTCATTCAGAGATAGCGACATGCAGCTGTGAGCGAGCGCGGACTTGTAGCAGTGTCTATTCTTGTAGGACCAGTGATCCCCTCCTCCCTCCTCCCTCCTCCCCCTCCTCCACTCTTATAGACCGCTCACACTGCCAGCCGAATCCGGTCGAATGGAATCGGATCGATCCAGGCAGATCTTACTCGACCAAGGAGGAAAAGCTACCAATTTCGCTCTCTACTACTGGTTCAACTCGCGAGCTTGACGAACAATCGCGTTTGATTTTGAAGGTCAAAATAGAATTTAGTCGAGTCCGATCGAACTGTGGTGCCGAAATGAAAGTGTATGCCCTTACCCCAAAAAGAGAAAAATCTGGGTGGCCGTGGTTGGCGGGTGCTCTCGTGTGG
>NW_004798865.1:69046-70569 GCF_000002075.1 Aplysia californica | reverse complement strand
CACACACACACACACACACACACAAACATGCACATACACGCAGGCTTACAGTCACATGCATAATATAAATGAACAGTAATATAAACAATAATAATCTTAAGCTAGATACATACTCAGTACTCTGACTGTAACTCAACGTTATTCTGAAGCATACTCTAAGGTCATATGAATACTTGTAACAAGATGGTTAAGATGGACGAATTTTTGATGGATGATGGTAAAAACGACCTATGTGTTTTCTTTGTTACAGACCAGAAGCCTAAGTCTTTTACTTCTGACTCATGTTTTTATTTGAGGGAACAAGGGGTGTTTGTTGTCCAAAAAGACGGAATTAATTAATTTTTTTTAAAGTGCAAGCTGTTATGTACAATCCACCCAAACAGGGGAATGTGGATGTTGAAATTGTACATGCTTTCCGTATTAATCGATTTAATTTTTCGTTATCTTATTGTCTTGTGTTCCCGACCCTTGCTGTCATACAGAAATTGATCATACTTGCTATGGTTGAATGACAGGATATGGACATCAATGTTTCATCAACTTTAAAATACGTGAGCTTCCCCAGAAAAAAATAGACTTTTGTTCCCTTTTATATACAAGAGAGAAGTTTAGACACGCTCTTATAGCTAATCTTAGTCCCTTTTTTTCCGTAAGTATTTTACGGTGCTCGCAACTGCACAAGGTCATATGAGCTCGCAGGACACATTGAACATATTTCAGTTGGAAGGAAATTTTGAATTTTGCTAGGGTGGCGGTCAAAGCTTACTCTTAATCGATTTTATACCGCCAAGGGATCTTTAACGTGCGCAACTTGCACACGGGACTTAAGGGATTTTTCGCCCTTGTCCGAGAAGGCTAGGTGTAGATCTTTCCTACCTGAAGATCAGGGTGTGGCTGAAAGACAGCAGTAAGAAGGAGCCAAAGAGAAGCAGTAGAAAGGCTGCAGAAAGAGTCAGGAGCCCAGAGAAGGAGGCAAAGTAGGTGAGGGGGTGGGGGCAGAAAGTGGAGAGGAAAGCAGAAGACAGAACATTGCCAGAGAGCAGGAAAGGAGGTGAAAATAGACAATTTTAGAGAAGAAAAATTTTCCATCGCTACCCGGATTCGAACCCGGGACCTTTGAATGAGAGGCGAACACCTTAACCTTTATACGGGTTGTCCACTACGGCTGGGGTCGGCGATCGTGCTTGGTCGCCTCAAAAGCAAACGTGTTTGTTTTCAGTGTCAGGCGATCGAGTCGGGCGATCGGCCCGATCCAGCCGTAGTGGGCACCCCGTTTTAGGCCACCAGGGCCTCCATCTTTGTCTCTGCTGAGGTAAGCCTTACCCGAGGTGTGGCGTTCTCATCATTCTGTATAGAACCTTTGGTGCGGGCAAACCGGGCACTGCCCTTGAGGGACGGTGTCCGCTTTTTGGCGCTGCCGGCTCGTGGCTCGTACCCCTCTTCTTGGATCGTCTGGTTAAAATTAAATAAATGAATGAATAAACGAATGTATGAATAAATAAATAAATAAGTAAATAAATAAA
>NW_004798865.1:60742-63242 GCF_000002075.1 Aplysia californica | reverse complement strand
AGAGGTAGACCTTTCCACGCTTGTTCACGTGTGAGATAATCAAAGGTTCACCTCACAGAAATTGGCGTTGGACAGAGTCTTGTACGGCAGCAAATACATTGTAAGGCTACAAACAGCGCAAACAGAAATAGACTGGGGGAAATATTGCTTTTCCTACTGATTGGTTTCAAGCCAGGAAGGCTATGGCCTTTCCGCTAGTGGTGAATAACAACAGTTAATTTATGATTTCACGAGTTTGCTGGATTAAAATTGTTTTTTTTTTAATTCAAAGGGCTCGAATTTCTTACACTAAACAGCCACAACTGGTTAGTCCTTATTTCCTGCAACTGCATTTGGTACATGATTTTAAAACGTGCATTAGCTATTAATTCTCCTATTTTATTGAATGGGGTAGTGCAAATAATATATGAGATGGTTACATTTCACTTAGCCGGAATCGTGGATTTTCCTCCTTTTGGGGGCGATAAGCCTGTCTACGTTCATACCATGCAATGAGGCGACTACACTGAAAGACCCTTAACGCCATCTCCAGAAGCCCACCTCTAGAGACACACTGAACCTTCTGTCTGTCACTTGATTCCGCTGTAACAGAAAGTGTTAGGAGTCACAGATCAAAGATAGCAAACGCAATGTGCGTGACAAGTTCATAAGCTCTGTGGACTCGAGCCGCTTACAACATAAAAGTAAACTTCCTGTACAAAAAATGGGTCACAGGAATTAGTGAAATCAAGACGGTAGAATTGATCTTTTTCTCAAGGGGTAGATTATTCTCCATTGTAGACTTTTGTATAGTTAGAGTTTTTTTTTTCAATTTTATTCTTTTTGGGAGTTTGTGTATGTATATGTACTTGAGCATTTAAATGTGGTTCGTGTTTTTATGGGCGTTTGATAATGTGTTTTATGTTGCTGTTGTTTTTATTGTTGTTATTATTGTTGTTGTTTATGTTGTTGTTGTTGCTGTTTATGTTGTTGTTTATGTTGTTTATGTTGTTGTAATTGTGGTTGTTATTGTTGTAGTTTTTGTTGTTGCTGCTGTTGCTGCTGTTATCATTGTTGATGAAGATGATTTTAGAGCATCTGAGACTAGAAAATTAAGATTGTGGTCAGTATTAAACATTCGGACCGCCGTGCCATAATTTTGAATGTCACACTTATAGTCCGGACAACGCCAAATGGACAACTTTTTGACCTCATTACAAATTACACCGAATCTAAGTGGCGAATCTCTCTGACTTTTTGCATGCGCCGCTGAATTCTAAAAGACTTTAAAAATCTCAATTTTCGCGCACATGCGAAAAATATAAAAAGGTGTTTTCTATATAATAATTAGTATTTGATTACAGTCTGCGCAGGGATCTTTTTATTAGTTCAAGTACGGTAGTTAAGTGTTAGTTTTTTTATTTGTTTGTTTAAATAATCTATTTTCTTTTTTTTTTAACTGACTGCATGAGCGCAAGACTGAGTTGTTTTCAGTTCAGTGGTTAGTGGGTGACAGTGGGTTTATTTTGATTGACTCATTGTGATATACAATGAGTAAAATTTCTTTCATATCTTCCGTCATTGAGATCGCATGCGTTTCAATTTGTTGTCGCTTTTTCATTTATCACCATGGTTAGGGATTACTTTGTTTACAAACCCCCAAAAACGTTGTCTTTAAACTATTGGACTATTTCTCAAAAACAGCTGATCGAGGCCGTCTCTTTTAATCTATAACAAATTCCGAAAAAAAAGGACAAGGCATGTATGTGGGGTGGGGGAGGTGCTCTGCCTATGGACCTGCACAGCGGGGAGGGGGGGAGTGCCCAGTGTCATGCCCCATAGCTCTTCAAATTTTGCACTCTGTTGACCCCCTTTTTGGGGTTTGACCAAACTAACCCCCCCCACCCTTTTTGAAATTTCTGGCTTAGCCCCAGTAACGACACCCTGTATTGTTGTGGTTTTAGCATGTTACCGTGCTAGCTATAAAAAGTGTGCGGTGTTGAGTTTAATGAGTAATTAATTACTAATGATTATATAGACAGCACTTCTTTATTTTTGTCGGATATGCACAAAAATCGAGAATTTTTAGGTCTTTTAGAATTCAGCGGCGCATGCAAAAAATCAGAGAGATTCGCCACTTAGATTCGGTGTAGTGAGGTCGAAAAGTTGTCCATTTGGCGTTGTCCGGACTATAGGTAAAGAGATGAACAACATTTTTAAATCCATTGTTTTGGAAGCAATCTGTACCCTGAAGTCTTAATGAGAGTATCCCCAGACTGAAGAATTCCGCGCCGACCGCACAATAGGGTGTTTCGTATTCTGTTGATATACTCTACGGCCTTCAAGTATACTCCCTCCCCCTTTCCACCAACAATGTAGGCCATTAAGCTGTACTGAAAAATGCATTCAGTAAGACAGAGGCTTTCCATAAGGCCCTCAATAGGGTGCTGCTGAACTGACTCATTGGGTGCGCGCATTCTGGTCACTCGACAACGCTTTAAAGTTAACCCCTTCACTGTCT
>NW_004798865.1:57343-58622 GCF_000002075.1 Aplysia californica | reverse complement strand
GACGTTGTATCCCTCTCAGTGTCTCAGTCAGGGTTGGCCCTCACAGACACGGTGGAAGCAGCCCGACTCCTAAATGAGCTACATTTTGTTGGTAGAAGCATAATATGCTAACTATTGGTTACTCTGCTTCGTTCTTCGCGTCGCCATCGCACTGCAACTTTCTGGTTTCAGTCCTTCGAGATCATTTCAACCGGCCGAACCCAAAGACAGATACATTACTCCAAGTTCCTCAACAAAAACTGGACGTTCGTGAAACGTCCACGAACCGAAGGTGCGTAACTTTTGTGAGTACTCATCCAACGTTGTCCCCATACACCAAATCTTCTTTCTTTTCACAACAGTTTGGTCTTAATAATATGTGTGTGTTCATGGATGTGTCTGTGAGTGTGCGTGTGTGCGTGTGTACGTGTGAGTGTGTTGGTCTGGGTGTGCATATGAGTGTGTTTGTTTGTGTGCGCGCGTGTGCGTGTGTGTGTGTGTTTGTGTGTGCTGGCCGTGAGTGTGTGAGTGTACGTGTGTGTTCATCCGGAATTAGTAAAAAAAAAAAAATACTGTGCCACTCTCTCCGCTTCACAAAATCTCAGAAGTAGGTATATCTTTTACCTCATTTGCTTCTTTTACGCTGTGGGTACACGTCTACAGCTGAGAGGCTAGAACTGCTTTGTTCTAAGACAACAACAAAATCCACCCCCTCATTGATAAAGATTTTGGCTCAGGGAAAATGTCTTTTTGATTCCTTTCGCTTGATGTCCTCTCTTTCATTTCTACTTGGCAGGAACTGGCGTGTACAGGAAATCTTTTCAACGGCACGGTTAGTGGTGTTGTGTTTGTGGTGAGTCAGAGAATAGGTTCAGGATCGTGCTTGTCTCTGTCATTTTCTCAATAAAATGTCGCATGCCTTAGGTTTTAAACTAATATCAGATGGCATGTTCTAAGTTTTTTCGGTTTTACGGCGCTCGCAACTGCATAAGGGCGAAAACATAGAGAACGCCGAAACTTAAGCGGCTGAAGATCGACGCGGACAGGCGCCAGTAGGTGTCTGCTTGACTCCACATAGAGGGTGCCTAAAGCCTAGATCTAGGTATAAGAAAAAATTATACCACAACACAGCTGGTATTTATGAAGCATTTATTTGAAGATTTATAAAAACTCGAAATTCTTAAAATATTGAATGTATTAAGAATGTAGCTTGGATTCCGATAAAGCCGACAACGTCGATCCGAGTTTAAAGCCGCCTGCAGTCTGCCAGCTGTGTGTGGGGCAAGTTGGAAATCATAAG
>NW_004798865.1:54530-55398 GCF_000002075.1 Aplysia californica | reverse complement strand
CCACACACACACACAAAAAGTCAATTTACAGTTTCCAAGGACACTACTCTAGCTTTGGTAGTCACCAAAATTTGGTGGCTATTTTCTCGGCAATTTTATTTCTGACACCAAGCGACCCCCATTCCCACCCCGAACAAATTTCAACTGCAAAAATATCACGACTTCTATTCACGATAGTTTGACATTTTTTTCAGCAAAAGCGGGGCAAGCGAACAAGCTTTTAATTTTTAATGTAAAAAAAAAATGATAACAATAACTTTAGATATCCTACCCAAAAGCTGACGAGAGCCTGGTTTCACCACGCCGTGTCACAATGTCAATATTGGGGATTGGACTCACACGAGCGTGTCGTTGAAGCGAGATCGAGAAAGTGGTAGGTGTTGTGCTGAAAGGAGGGGTTAACGGGAGGGCGAGAAATCAATCCGAAAAAACAAGGGGGGGGGGGGCGGATGAGGAAAGAGTAGATGAAGTAGAAAAAGAGGAAGGAGGAATGAAGATGGGTGGAAATTTGAGACATACGGAGGGGTGTGAGGAGAACGGAGTAGAGGAGAAGAAAGGGAAGGAGATAAAATTAAATACTGAAGAAACAGAAGAGTAAAAATGGTTATAGGAGAAGGTGTAGGAAGAGGAGAAAAAAAAACAATTAAGAGGGGGGAGGGGGGGTTGTGAGGAGATATGGAGGGCAGAAGAAGGGTGGAGGAGGGTGGAAAAAAGGAAAGGGTGTGGGGAAAGATTTGAAGGAATAGACAAACATGGACCTTACGAAATACAGACAAAGACAATGACAGAGAAGAGAGAGACAGACAGAGAAAGACAGACAGAGAGAGAGACAGACAGAGAAAGGCAGAGAGAGAGAGAGAGAGAGAGA
>NW_004798865.1:51112-52708 GCF_000002075.1 Aplysia californica | reverse complement strand
AGAGAGAGAGAGAGAGAGAGAGAGAGAGAAAGAGAGAAAGAGAGCGATAGGGGAAGGATTAATTGATTAATAGTTGGGAGAGGAAAAGGCACAAAGAAAGAAAAGGCATTGCGTGGGATTAGCTTAACCACTTGCACTTTGAGTCAACGTTTGATCAGAATGCAACCTGTGAAGTCCTTTTGTACTTCATTTTTAGGATCATTTGATGTTCCGCTTTGGAGATATACAGGGACTATTTTTTACGTAACTTGGAAACAGAGGCACACAACCCATGCACAAATACGAAGTTATCTAAAGGTTAATATATTTATGTATCTTTCTGAAGAAAAAAAGATTAGTAGACAATTTTTGCGAAATATTACCGTTTCTCAATAAATACTAAACAGAAAAAAAAATGATTAAACACAGCAATCTCAGTGCTGTCGTTAGATTGTGTGTGGGTTTTTTTTACATTCGAAAACTACAAACTGTAGATCTATGTTCGTTAATTTCAAATTGAGTGAGTTGATTTATATTTTGCTCGTGCTACTTTTGAAAGAGAGGGTAATCCAAAAGTTGTGAATCATCTTTCCTCCTCAGAGGCACTATCTGCACAAAGTTAGAGAGGCACCTTGCATTCTTTTCCCCTTATCGACTTGTTCACAGATGTGGATACCCAGAAACAACACGCTGAAAACCGCTCTGCGTTGTTATGGCACAGGCCCTTTAGCGATATCAACATACAGATAAACGAACCACCTAAGAACTAGAAATGCAAATCCAAGGCCACGGCAAAACTCTTCTTGAATCACACAACTAGTTAAAAGGTAGTAGAGAAAATGCGTGGGACACTGACATGACATAACGAAGTACGCACGGAAGTAACTTCTTGCTAGTGCGACCTAAGTTTGAAATTAGTAAAAAGGGTATTTTTTGTTATGTTAGGCCTACAAAACAAGGCACAGGCAGCTGACGAGTTGCACGTTTGCCATACTGGGAGAAAATCAAGCAAAGAATATAAAGCAAAGAAAGTGAATGCTCTTTATCTTTCAAGCTGCAAAAGTAAGGGCAGGTCGTGCCGAAGAAGAAGTTATCTAAATTTTTTTTCTGAAGGTTTTCACTTTATACTTCAAGCGACATTAAGGGATACTTCATTGTCAAGTATCCTTTCCTTTGAGAGAGGGGGGGGGGCTTGGTGAAAGGAGTGTGTGTGTGGGAGGGGGGGTGGAGGAGGGACGACAAAAGGTTCTTGGAAAACAAGAATACTTATCGAGTGAGTCAGGCTTTGAAGCTGTGTTTACCTGTTAACCAATTAGATGCTCCTGGTGTCCTTAAGTATCCTCAAATCCATGGGTGAAACTTCGGAGGAGTTAATAGTCTTGATCTTACACAGTTGCTCTAGTAAAACAAAGGGTTTCCTTCCTCCCAAGAAGTCCTCAAAATGAATTTCCTCATACTCCTTCCCTTGTTCCTAGTTGTCAGAATCTTTCAACAAACGATGCACTGTGAAGGGAAAGAACGAAACAGTATTAAATATTGATCCCACTAATGTGATTAATTAGGTCACCTGTTCAAGCTAATCACTTGTGCAAAAGACCGCTTCCCATCAGCCCCCCC
>NW_004798865.1:47703-48765 GCF_000002075.1 Aplysia californica | reverse complement strand
ACACACACACACACACACACAAACACACACACACACACACAATCATTAGTGAACCTACTTACACTTGCGCCTGTACTCAGGGTGTCCGTTCTCTAAAAATACTTCACATCTACTTTAAATACTCAAACGCGACACCTGTTGTATACAATCAAGAATCACCCGGACACACAAACGGAGCGTGTAATGAACACCCAGGAAAGAGAGAGAGTAATGATCCACACACACACAGGGGAATTATAATCCAGACTGTTCACGAAGCAGAAAGCTTGAGGAGTGTATACTGTTGGTTCCCACAGCATGCATATGTCACAGGACGGCATTGTGGGAGTTGGTGGGATTATCACATACCAACACTTACGGGCAACTGTGCGGACCTGTTCCGCTTACAAGCGGTTTGCTTGGCTGGTAGTCGCATGAATACAACAGTGGCACTGACACGAGAGAAGGATAAATGTCTAGTTGAGGTCACTATTCGGAACTTATTTGATCTTTTACGCACGTACGGAGTGGTCTCCACTCTCTATTTGGAAACCAACATGGCCGCACATTCAACTTCTTAAAAGAAAGGAGGTCTGAACTAGACTTTTACCGATTTATGAGCACAGATGATTCACCTTTTACTGCTAACAATTAAATATGTGTAAACTATATTATTATGTTAATGGCCAAACTACGCCACTCTGTGACTTTTATATTCTTTGTTGTTCTTTTCCTCTCTAAAATTACTAGGATTTCGCCCGTAAAAGGTCTGTTATGATGAATGTGCAAAAAGAATTCCTGTAAATTTCTCATGATGAGATATCTTGAAGATAGGCTCACATTTTCTAATCAGACACGATCATATATTATAGAGAGGGTTTTGTCTGCTTGTTCCCATTCTACATAAAAACGTCTTGAAAGCTGGTATTCTAAAAAAAACCCCAAAAACCAAACAACTCAAACAAAGAAATAAACAAAAACAAACTGCCCAGGATTGTCTCCTCTTGATGCCCTATGGGATGTTTGAAGAAGTTTTACAGTACTGGTGGAAATAATATCTTGTACTGTTTAATAATAATAATA
>NW_004798865.1:44610-46902 GCF_000002075.1 Aplysia californica | reverse complement strand
TCGTTGTTGTTGTTGTTGTTGTTGTTGTTGTTGTTATTGTTGTTGTTTTGTTGTTGTTGTTGTTGTTGTTGTTGCTGTTGTCGTCGTTGTTGCTGTTGTTGTTGTTGTGTTGTTGTTGCTATTGTTGTTATTGTCGTTGTCGTTGTCTTCGTCGTCTGCGTTGTTGTTGTTGTTGTTGTTTTGTTGTTGTTCCTTATGACAAAAGACACCAATATATTAAGCACGTGATTACTTTCCTTTAAAAACGCAGTAATTTTATTTGTGCTGATGAGTGCATTATTTGTTTCTTTTGAACTATTTTATACTAGCTGGACCCCCTTTCGATGAAAGGAATGATAGCTGCAATAACATCAACTGAAAGTCATTGGCCTACTATATTTACACTCTACTTGAATGGAGCAATAAATCTTGAGAGATGCAAAAAATTAGAAGGTCCAGATATGTATAGATTGGTTCTCTATTCCGCTTTCGTGGTTGTACACTCCAGAATTTGGTGCGCACGGATAGTGACCGGAAATTTCACTTGTTAACAATGGCGTTCTAGAAGACGGACTTTCCCAAGATTAGATCTGAATGAAACTAATGAAAAACTGAAATTTAAACAACAGTGACTTCAGGCACTTCAATAAAACTGCACCCTTTAAAGGATTCTGAACCACCGTTAATTTTGTGAAATTCGAAAGTTAAGTGGTTGGGAAGTTTTAGGCGGCCAAAGTGACGAACTTTCACAAATATAATATGTACTTACTTACTTTTTCATCCTCTGTTGCTGTTAAGCGTAGAGGGGAGATGCAGTTTTCTATGGTAGGCCAGCTCTGCAACTCTTTCAGTTGTGATGTTATGTTTTCTTAGGGTTTCCTTGACACCCTCGATCCACCTTTTGCGTGGCCTTCCTCTTCTTTTATAGCCTTAGTGCTTGGTGTTGTAGGCTCTCGACGCTGGCTGGTCAGGTGACATGCGTAACAGGTGTCCAAACCATTTTATCCTCTGTCTTTCTATGTAACGCAGGCAGGACTCTGTGGATAGCTGCTCTTACTATAATATGTATAAATGAAAAAGACGAAATTTGATACGACTTTTTTAGATGGTGAGAATACTTTTGATATAGCGGGTCTGCTGCAAAGTCCTAACAATTTAGATCAGAACCCACATGTTGCCTTGTACTCTTCCCAGGACTTTCAGATGGCAAGTAAAATGAAAAGAGTTACATTTCGGAACAACACCAAGCTGTTGGCAGAGAGTAATTGGACAGTTTAAATTCAAGCGTTTAGCGATCTACAGGGCAAGAGTAATGCCTCAGTGTAAAGTCCTGACTGAGATAAGTACAGTTACATTAGACAGAAATCGAACCGCTTCAGAGTCAATTTTCGTGCGTGATCAGAAACAAACATAAAAAATTACACAATAACAGACAGACAAATGTCCCACCAGATATACATACACACAGCATAAAAATACACAGAAAGCGGAGAAAAGAAGGAGGGAGTAAAAATAATGGGTGAAATGCGCATATAGGCAGGCTTACACAGAGCGCACAGATTACGTAATGTGTCTTTTAATTCTAAATACCACTAGCGCTACCATTCATCATAATCATTGCCTTTCTCCCCCTGGATCAGGATATAGGCCACGAACAAACAATTTCCACTTGTCCCTATCCTGGGCTAGTCCGTTGATGTCACTCCATGTCTTCCCACTTTTCTGTACATCCATATCCGTTACTCTCCCCCAGGTTCCACGTGGTCTTCCCCTTGATCTTTTACCCTGTGGGTTCCAACCTAACGTTTTCCTTGTTATGCAGCGGCTTGACTTCCTGAGAGTATGTCCAATACATCGCCAACGCCTTCTTCCCTGCTCATCTCTGACTGGGCTCTGATCGCTCTTTTTAATACTTCCTCGTTGGTGACCCTGTCTGTCCATCTGATCCCCAGTAACTTCCTTAGACACCTGTTAAAGAAAACCTGGATCCTCTTTATGCAAGTCAGAGGATAACTACCAGTATAGACAGCGAAAGATCTAGTAAGTTTGTAAGTGTTTGAGCACGTGTAATCCAAAGATTGCTCTTTATGCATCCCGGGAAGCCGAGAATGTTTCTGAGTGCTCTTTCTATAGGATGAGGTGGAATTTTAATAATATACACTGTAAAGCACGAAGAGCTTCCTGCAGAACAAAGATATGCGCTATGCAAACATTTCTTCTTTTTCTTCTTCTTCTTCTTCTTCTTCTTCTTCTTCTTCTTCTTCTTCTTCTTCTTCTTCTTCTTCTTCTTCTTCTTCTTCTTCTTCTTCTTCT
>NW_004798865.1:41375-44510 GCF_000002075.1 Aplysia californica | reverse complement strand
AGAGAGATAGATAGATAGATAGATAGATAGATAGATAGATAGATAGATAGATAGATAGATAGATAGATAGATAGATAGATAGATAGATAGTGCATTATTGGTCCTTGTCAGATATGGACTGTCGAACTTTTATTATTATTATTATTATTATTATTATTATTATTATTATTATTATTATTATTATAATTATTATTATTTTTATTATTATTATTATTATTATTATTATTATTATTATTATTATTATTATTATTATTATTATTATTATTATCATTACTAATTACTAGACACAGTCCCGTTCTACGAAGGGTGAAAATAGTGATAGGAAAGCCCACGATAGCGCCATCTGGAACTTCGTCCTGAGCAGCAGGTCTGTTTGCATGTATCCTAATAGAGTTCCTGGACCCAACACGGCTCATTGCGACATATAATTGTCCCTGTGAAGAAAAAAATCGCCTTGTAAAGAAACCCCTATCTTTTTCAAAAGTCTATCCCTGAGCTTTGTTGGCAGTCATTGCAAAAGCAGGTCTAACCGGAAATTGTTTCCGTCGCATATGGAAGGGAAATATTATGTTGTCTGAAGGCATGAGGGGAATCCTTAGGATGAAAAGTCTCTTTCCGACATGTGGACCACAGGACATAGTCACGTTGAGTGAGAACAACCAAGAATTGTCCACTAGGAGTTAAATTTAGACACAAACAACCTGAGAGAGAAGGTGTGTCAAGAGTACCTAAAACTTAATGAAGAACTAAAGAGTCGTGTATGATGCTGTGATAGAGTCAGTTGTACAGAAACAAGGCAAAATATTTACCCTGGAGGCAAGTGGAGGGACTGGGAAAAACCCACACATACAAACCTGATTCTTGCGGCTGTCCGTTCCTTTAAGAAGATCGCCCTTGCTACAGTTCTGTCAGGCATTGCAGCAACTCTGCTCTCAAAATGGCTGAACATTACACAGCAGATGCAAAATACCTCTGAGTGTGAACGAACAGTCCATGTGCAGCGTGAGTCCCCGAGATGCCAGTGGCACTTTATTACGCCAAACAGAGCTGCTCATCATTGATGAAGTATCAATGGGCCACATACACATATTTGAAGCTATAACCGAACACTTTAAGATATAAATAAGACATAAACTCTCTGTTCGGTGGGCTACCTGTGCTTATGTCGGGTGACTGGAGCCAAACACTACCGGTAGTTCGCCACGGCTCAAGATCACAGATAGTCAAATGCAACCCTGAAATCATCATATCTGTGGGAGCATGTTAAAGTGCACAGACTGACAAGAAACATGAAGGTTTTGCTTACAGGTGAGACTGCTGATTTCTCCAGCTATCTATTGAACATTGGTGATGGCAAACACAACGTAAGCAAGCAAATCGAGGAGTTTGCGATAAAACTGCCAGATGACATCACAGTGAACAGCGAACGAGATTTGATCAATTTTGTCCTTGGTAACACAAATCCTGACTGCCTGGCTTCCCGCTGCATGCATCATCAGTCCCACAACACAGACGTAGACAGAATCAACAACCTGATCATGCAGTCCTTTCCCGGAGAAGAAAAAGTCTACAGGAGCAGTGATTCGGTGGAAGAAAATGAACACCAATACCCCATCGAATTTATCCATTCTCTTTGTCCGTCAGGTATACCACCCCACAAACTGACATTGCGGAAAGACAACATTGTCATATTGCTGAGAAATCTGGATCCCACAAACGGCCATTGCAACGAGACTCGATATGTGGATCAACACCTTCATCAACATGTAATTGATGCTGTCCTTGCTTGCGGTCCACATGTCGGAAAGAGACTTTTCATCCCAAGGATTCCTCTCATGCCTTCAGACAACATATTTCCCTTCCATACGCAACGGAAACAATTTCCGGTTAGACCTGCTTTTGCAATGACTGCCAACAAAGCTCAGGGACAGATTTTGAAAAAGATAGGGGTTTCTTTACAAGACAATTTTTTTCACAGGGGCAATTATATGTCGCAATGAGCCGTGTTGAGTCCAGGAACTCTATTAGGATACATGCAAACAGACCTGCTGCTCAGGACGAAGTTCCAGATGGCGCTATCGTGGGCTTTCCTATCACTATTTTCACCCTTCGTAGAATAATAATAATAATAATAATAATAATAATAATAATAATAATAATAATAATAATAATAATAATAAAGATAACAACAACAATAATAATAATAATAACAACAACAACAACAACAACAACAACAATAATAATAATAATAATAATAATAACAACAACAACAACAACAACAACAATAATAATAATAATAATAATAATAATAATAATAATAATAATAATAATGATAATAATAATAATAAAAACCTTTTTACCACCCGGGAATCGAATTAATCTCTACTGCATGCGACGGCAGGAGGTATTAAAAGTTGCGCTACAGACGCCAGCTGGATTGTTTTGTAGAAGCTGTACCTAAAGGTGTAAACACTAAACAGAAAGTAGAGACTTAGAGGGGATGTCTCGAGGACGCACATTTCTGAGTAGTCATTACTGAAGGGGTAATCGGAAACCGCACTTCGTTCTAATCTGTAGAAACCACACTCCACTTATCTTTAGGCATGCTTGTGTAAATGAGTTATGCATCCTTTTTTGTATATCGTTGTGTATGAGTGTAAAGAGAGCATTTCTGCCTTAAGGCTTACTCCTTATGATATACTGAGTTGCAAACGTTTTGTCACACTCATTCTAATTAGATAATTTTCACAAAAGCGTAATACGGGGTGCCCACTACGGCTGGATCGGGCCGATGGCCCGACTCGATCGCCTGAAACTGAAAACAAACACGTTTGTTTTTGAGGTGATCGAGTCGGGCGATCGGGCCGATCGGCCGATCCCATCCGTAGTGGGCACCCCGTATAAAAATTGCAACAAAAATGAAAACTTATGACTTGCGTGACTTATGTGACTCCTGGTGCACGTGGAGACGAAGCAAGTCATAAACCGGAAGTAGTTCCTGGGCAAAATGTTGGTACTGTTTTCTCACGATGTATGTTGAAATCAACGCCTCTAATAGGGGGTGCCCACATTCGCGATCGGGTCGGGTCGGGTCGCGTCGGGCCCATCGGGTAGTCAGGGCTAGCTAAATTGAGG
>NW_004798865.1:35866-41275 GCF_000002075.1 Aplysia californica | reverse complement strand
CGTCGGGCCCATCGGGTAGTCAGGGCTAGCTAAATTGAGGGCGCAAAGCGACCCGACCCGACCCGACCTGATCGCGTATGTGATTCATTGCCACAAAATTTGCTTTGAATCACACAGAAAATCTGCAAGCACACTTTACACACTATAATAATCAGTACTTTTAAACACTTAGGTCATTTGTTCACCCATTCTAATAAAAAAAAAACAACCTGGCAATTGCAGAACATGAACTCGCTGTCTGTATGAGAAATTCTGAAATTGGGCTTTGTGCTGCTGCAAGACACGTAAATGTGCCCTGGAGAACCATCTGACGCTTGCACACGGGTTTTTAACACCACTAGAATAGTCCGAGACAGGCCTCGACGTCTGAATTGCGTTATTGTCAACGTCCATGTTCGAAACCCGTTCAAACCAAGTGCAGAGATTGCCAGGTATTTTGGGCTGTCTTAAAACATGATTATTACGTGATCATGAACTATGTAATTATCGCGCCCCTTATGTGAAGCCATTCTAACCCTGTTTTGTCGGGGAAATCGCCAAATTTGGGCGCAACAACATTGACGATGAAACCAAAGACGTTGGCATAATGTTCCATTCAGCAATAGTCCAGGTTTTTAATTCGTTGCATTGGTGGAAGAGAAAAGGTGTTTATAAGAAGGGGATAGCGACTTCAAAAAGGCAACATCCGCCAAGTGGACTGATTCGGTGGCTTAAGTGTGGAGGTGTGGTGTGTAATCTCTGCTCTTCATCGTACACATTATTTTTGTTGTTATTCAAAGCAGCACCACATCACAAGACGACGATATTGTGAGGAAATTCTTCGTTCCCGTGCCATTCCCTACATGTCAAAGATGATGGAATGCGGCAACATGACAACTTCCGACCCCATGAGGCCGTGATCAGTCAAAAATCCTTCCAAACTCTTCAAATCTATGTTCTGGACTGGTCTGCAAGATCAGCAGGCCTCAACCCAAGAGAACATCTTTTAGATTACTTTGAATGAGAATTAGAAATAGGCATCATCCCGTGTAGACTCGCCAGGAGCTGAAATCTACACTTCAGAAGAAATGGCACGGGATTCCTCAGGCAATCATAAGGACATATATTCAGTCAATAAACAGACGTTTTGTAGCAGTAAATAAAGATGGAAGGAAACATGCAATACTGAGCAAACTTTGATTCGGAATTTGCAAAGGTCAGTGTAAATAGAATTGTCTCCTTTGAATAAAGAAAATCATTGGTCAATTCATCTCATGCCCTGTAAACAGAAACTGAATGAAGATCACATGTGCCAACTGTCGTTCGGCTATGTAGAGTAGCAAATGAGTTGTACTTTGAAGATGGGTGTGACAGAGCTTTACCAACTTGGTATATTTATGTTCATGTACTGGTATATCTACTCCAAGTGCTTTATGTACTTTGTGATATTGTTGACGTTTACTTCGAGGTACAATAGAGGACTACGATGAAATATTTTTTCATCATCACTGTACAACGTATCGCACATGAAGATTCAAAATCAGAATCATCGAGAGTATCGCCTTCAAACATGATTGAGCTTGAATCCTTCATCTTATATGTTTCTAGATTTGCCTCTTTTCTTATCAGTTTAAGTGATGAAGAGCAGTTGTACTGGAGTCATGGACATTATTTGTGTTGGCTGATCTCGACCGAAGTCATTGCAGCGTTTTCAATACTTTGTTCGATACTGAAGACTCCAGGCCGAAACTTCTAGAACTCGGACTTCGAAATCTGAACTGTCCTGTTATTGAAGTTCAGATTGAGAACAGAGTCAAAGAGCAAAAATATAGAGTCCGTTACAAACACTTATCATGGAATAGTATTACATTGCGATGGCCTTTTCATGACATTTCGAGAGGAGCGATGTGTTGCTATAAAGAGATGAACGCTATTAAGCAGTTTCCGTTTAGCCGAGTTTCAGTATCTGTGTTGGTGACATAAGTGGTGAACGAAAATATCTTTTTTTGCGCTGAAAATATTTAAATGCGGATAAATGACACTTCTGCAGACAGAGCTGTGACTGGAGTCGACTAGGCGCATTAGAAAACTACTCAGCTAACTTGCCATATTGATTCTAACAGTTCTGAAAATCCTTACATATTATTATTTTTCCTGTCTCCACTATAGCTTAGTGTTTCTTTTCGACTTTTTGTCGAGACACCAGAGTTCTTATCTTTTTGGTCATTGAATCCTTTTTCGTGAACGATGGCATTCAACGTCATATCTTGGAGCTTAGTTTGGGCTGCGGCTGTTTTCATGAGCTCGAAGGCAGCTGTTCTGAACGTGACCTTCAGCGAAGTCGAAATTGGAAAAACTAAAAACATTTCACTAAGATGCCTCAACTATCCTCCAGCATATGACAGCAATGGAATTGCCAGGATGAGAATCTTGAAAAGATATCAAAGTAAATGGAAATCTGCGGCAGAGGTTATTGAATACAATGAAGAAGTTAGAACAGAAATACAAAACATACGTGCTGATGGCAATATCACTTCTGGGGGCGACAGCTTCCTGCAGATAACTTGGCAAGTGGCGGACAGAGATACAGTCGGCGAGTACCGTTGTGATATCATAAGTTTTTCTCCTAATGAGGAAGTCGTTTATCAGAAGAGTCTCCCGATTTATATTGCCCGTAAACATGACGTCACCCTACGGGATCTGAGTATAGCCGTGGAGGAGAACAGAGAGTGTCTAGAACAAAACCAGGCGGGTCTGGAAGACGTGGTCACAAAGGTGAAGGCTGTGGAAGAAAGTGTCCAGACAAAGCTTAATGCTGTGGAGAGAAAACTTCAGGTGAGAACCTTTATCTAGAAGAAGAGAAGGGGAAGGCGCTGGAAGAGGAGGTGGATCAGGAGCAAGAGGAAGTGTGAAGGATGAGGTAGGCGGTTGGTGGGGGGAAAAGCTGGGGAGGAGGAAAAGGAGGTGGATGAAGAGGAAGAGAAGGTGGAGGAGGAGGAAGAGGTTAAACGGAGGGTTTGGAAAAGGAAAATAAGAAGGACAAGGAGATGGAGAAAATGTTTTAAAAATTAAACGTTTTCGTCAGTATTGTAAAAATAATACGCGTAAAACATATACCCATGCTCCTCTTTTCCACATTTTCCTTTATAATATTATTCTGTATCTGCATTATCTGGTCTTCTTTTTTCTAGTTATTCCTGAAATAGAAGATTACCCATTCCTCTTTGTTTATAATCACTTTTTTTATTTGTTAGGTTGTACATGTATTGTTCAATTTCTTAGCAGTAAATATATGTTACAATATAATGACAGTTGTGTTCTGTTACTGAGAAGTTAAGTGGCATGAAATTGTGCTCATCCTTTTTTCTTTTTATCTTATTATGTTTTTAAATATTGAAAGGTAGAAAATAAATAAATTCATAATGGTGCTTATAATTAGATTACAGATACGCAAGTGCTTTGTAGTTATATGGATAAAGGAAGAAGCAAAATATGATACTTAAAACAGGTAAATTGATTTTTTGAAATGAGATGATAAATAGATATACACATACACCAACGAAACAAGCAGGTAAACGACTTGTGGAGCAATTAAGTTTTTGTGTACATAGAATAGTAGATAGCGAAATAAATCAAGAATTAAAAAAACAAAAAACATATCCAGAGCAGTATAGCGAATGATAGTTAAAAATAGACGAAGAAACTGTAAACCAGGTCTTTTCGCTCTCTCTTTTCATATGTGGGTGTGTGTGCGCGCGCGCGCATGTGTGTATGTGTGTGTGTGTGTGTGTGTGTGTGTGTGTGTGTGTGTATATGTGTGTGTGTGTGTGTGTGTGTGTGTGTGTTTTGTCCGTTTCACATTTCGATAACGTTTTGAAGTAAGTACGTTTATTCAGTGTATAAAGCCATTGATCCACTTAACATCATGTTAAACACTAAATGCAGTTTCCATGATGAAAAAGTACAGGTTGCGCACATATCTCTTTTATAATGAATCAAACATTGCGTATTTCTGTCATTAGGCCGAGTCAGGTTAGGAGGAATTAACAATTTCCTTTGACGGGCAAAATATGGACTGTAAAAAAATAAGTGAAATTCCTCTTCAATTTCATGAGAGGTACACCGCTCACATAAGGGTGGGTTTATTATAAATTCCACCGATAAAGATTGTTATTCAATGAAAGGCTATGAGTTTCTAACAAGGCTATGACTCTTCTGTTCCAATACCGTGGGAGGTTGATGATGTACCCAGTTGTTTCTTGAAACAGAATTGTAAGAGAGAATAAATTGTCCTTGCGACAAACTTCTTCCTCTATACTAACGTTTTGAAGTCGGTATTTGAGTCGCCCAGTGCCATGTTCATTGTCTGACGTACTCCTAGATGTATGCTACAAGTAGTATACAAATCATCTCTTTCGCATTTGCTGCTGAACTCTATTTTGGGGGGGAGGGGGTGTCTCGTGGACTAGAGGTACGGTGTTCACTTCTCATTCAATAGGTCGCAAGTTCAAAACCTGAGAGCGACATAATTTTTTTCTCTAAAAAAAGTTCCCCTTTTACCTTTCCTGCTGTCTAATCCTATTCTGTCTCTTGACGATTTCGTCCTCACTTTCTGCTCCCCCCTCCCTCTATTTGCCCCCCCCCCCTTTCCACTGGGCTTCTGACTCTTTCTTCTACCTTTCTACTGCTACTCCTTTGCTCATTCTTGATGCTGTCTTTCAGCCACACCCCTGATCTTAGTGTAATAATATTTAACATCTAGCCTTATCGTCATCATCATCCGGTGCCTTGCCGACTGGTGTGTTCGATCATGGACTTCCACTTCACTCTGTCTTGCAATGGTGTCTGTTGTTCTTGCTGCTCCCAGACATGTTGTCATCTTGTCCAGTATCTTTTCCCTATGTATACCTCTGCCTCTCTTTCCATCAAACTTGCATGTTGTTACAATATTCTCCAATGCTTCTTTCCGCATTGTGTGTCCGAAGAAATTTGCCTGTCGCTTTCGTATATTCGTCATAAGCGGTCTTCTGCAATTTGCTTCAACCAAAAGGCGAAAAAAATCTCGGAGGTCCCGTATGCAAGTTACGCACTATAAGAAACCCTTGGCGGTCCTAAAATCTATAAGAGTAGGCTTCGGCTGGTGCTCAGGCAAAATTCAAAAGTAATTCCTACCAAACTGAAAGTGTGTACCGCGCGCTCATATGACCTTATGCAGTTTCGAGCATCGTAAAATACTTACAAAAAACAAACAAAACAAAAAAACAAACAAATGCAGTGCAGAAAACAAAATTTAAAAAAACACCGCTGGCGTGCTATATTACTCGATCATGTTCTGAGCTTTTTGCCAGCAGACACAGGTATGGCACGCATCATATTATTGTCGTAAAACTGACGGAAGTGTGTGTGTGTGTGTGTGTGTGTGTGTGTGTG
>NW_004798865.1:30135-32080 GCF_000002075.1 Aplysia californica | reverse complement strand
TGGAGTGGAAATATGGGTATCGAAGGTTCCACACCGAGTCAACGTCAAGGAACCGCGATAATGTGTCCGAGCCCAATCACTTCTTTAACGGCATGGACCGCTCAGGGCGAGAGAACTACATGTACCAATACTTCTGTACGGTAACCACTCGCTCTGCGGGGCCTCTCTGGCCTGCCGGGTCCTACTGTATTAATAGAAAGGGAGACTGCCCTGAAAACTTTGAGACAGGATCCCAGTCCACAACCTGCGAGACGACAAAAAGCAAGTCTAATTCAGGTGGAGATTTCCCTTCAGGCTCGTACTCTTCCAGTGGCCAGACCATGGGTTTCTGCTGCAGAGAAGATGGCAACGCGTCCATACCTGTACACCTGCCCACACAGAAACCTTTCTACCTGTACAGATTTGGCGGCAAGTGTCAGCAGGTTGATGGGATGGTGGTGCTGGAGGAGTCTATGACGCTACACTGTCACGTGACAGGCCACGAGAACGTCGTTCCGGACGGAGGCAGAGATGGTTCGCCAATCTACAGAGTTGAACTCTGCTATTATTACCGCGCTTAACTCATAGAAGACCCGCTGTTTTAGAGTACTATATCAAAGAGGCGTAATATAATATTGTCCTCCTTTTATTAATACTGGTATTTTTCCGTATTCATACAGGTTTCTCCGTATTCAAGTAATTTTTTCTTTATTCAGAATATAGGTGTTTCTTTATTCATTAGGTTTTTCTTGATTCATATAAAATTTTTCCTTATTCATGTAGGTTTTTATTTATTCATATAGGCTTTTTTCTTTATTCATATAGGTGTTTTTTTCTTATTCATGTAGGTTTATCTTTATTTATTTAGGCTTCTCCTTATTCATATTGGATTTTCCCTTATTGATTAAGGTTTTTGTTCTTATTCATATGAGCTTTTTCCTTATTCATATGAGCTTTTTCCTTATTCATATTGGCTTTTTCCTCATTCATGTAGTTGTTTTTTTTCTTTATTCATACAGGCTTCTTCCTTATTCATACAGGCTTTTTCCTTTTAGTCTTAGAAAGGTTTTACAGTGCTCGCAACTGCATAAGGTCATATGAGCGCCAAGGGTTTTCTTATTCATATAGATTTTTTCCTTATTCTTAGAGATTTTTTCCTTATTCATATAGATTTTTTTCCTTATTCATAGAGATTTTTTCCTTATTCATAGAGATTTTTTTTCCTAATTCAAATAGGGTTTTTAAAAAAATCGGAAACGTGTGGTGTAAAAAGGCAGGTAACAACATACACACTCGGAAATATGAAAAGTTACGTTTCTGGTGAGTGTATGTTGGTTCCGTTCCAAATGTGCAGCAACATTGTCTTTGGTCTACGGCTAATCGGACATAATGTAATAATAATATGTGATTCATCGTGGTGAAATCAGGCGCTTGTTGAAATAATGGAATCATAGATCTCTGCATATTTCTGCAGGTTTGGCAATTCTTGTTGAATTTTAAAAAAAATATTTTTTTTTAGCTCATCAGCTTTTATGTCCATTAATTTAAAAACACAATTCTGTGAGGATTTTTTTTACTAAAAAACGTTGATTACAGACAAAAAAAAGTCATTTCTTAGTTTCCAAGGACTCCCAATCTATAGAAGTCACCAGGCTTTGGCGGCCATTTTATCCCTTATTTTTCCTCTGAAATCAGGCAACCCCACTTCCTTAAATCGCAAATATCTCGACCTCTATTCAAGATTGATGTGTATTTTTTCCATTGAAAGGTAGACGAATAAACAAGCTTTAGGGTGACACAAATAACTCCACGTGTCCCGAAACTGACGACCATAATGTCTCACATAATGTATGCCCGCTACGTCTTTAAAAAGTTCATGTCATATGCTCGTCTCACCTTTTAGAGCTATTCTGTATGTGTATGTGTGCGTGAGTGTGTGTGTGTGTGTGTGTGTGTGTGTGTGTGT
>NW_004798865.1:28243-29948 GCF_000002075.1 Aplysia californica | reverse complement strand
TCTCGTGGCCTTGAGGTTAAGGTGTTCGCCTCTCATTCAAAGGTCTCGGGTTCGAATCCGGGTAGGGACGGAACAATTTTCTTGTTTAAAATTGTCTCTTTTCCTCTCCTTTCCAGCTCTATAGCAATGTTCTGTCGTCTGCTTTCGTCTCCACTTTCTGCCCGAACCTCCGAACCTCCTTTGCCCCCTCCTCTGGACCCCTGACTCTTTCTGCAGCCTTTCTACTGCTTCTCGTTGGCTCCTTCTTACTGCTGTCTTTCAGCCACATCCCTGATCTTCTGGTAGGAAAGATCTTCACCTAGCCTTCACTGACAATAAGGGCAAAATATCTCGGAGGTCCCGTTTGCAAGTTGCGCACGCTAAAGATCCCTAGGTGGTCTAAAATCGATAAGACTATGCTTCGGCCGCCACCCTGGCAAAATTCAAATTTTCCGACCTATTGAAAATTATGATAATGTGTCCCGCGCGCTCATATGACCTTATGTAGTTGCGAGCACTGTAAAACAATTACATTTTTTTTTTTTAAATAAAGAAGATCCTTGTAGCAGAAAAAGAGTTGTGTGTCTTCCCCATGTTTATTTTTCAATTATCTCGGAATTGTAAAAACCGGATTTCGCTGGTTTTTCCCTTGTGCCCTTCATTCATATATATATATGTATATTATGTATAATCATCCAGGGCCAGATCCGCGATAGACACCTGCGATCATGGCTCTCTATTCATTCCTTTGCTCGGATGCTCTCAAAATAGCTACGATTCCCTGATCTTTCCTTGTTACCCATTTGTTTAGGTTCCCTAAATAGGTTGCTCTAGGCCTACCCCTGCCTCGTTTGCCTTCAATTTTGCCAGTGAGAGCTAGATGTTCAAGGCCCTTATGTCTGTTCAGGAGTCCCAAAAACTGCATTTGTCGTTTCTTGGTTGTTTTTAACAGTTAGCATCCCACGTGGGCTTCATCAATCACTACCTCATTTGATTTCTCTTCCTTCCACGATACTCTTAGCAGGCTCCTAAGAAACCACATTTATGTTGCTTCTATTTTATTTTCACTGTCTTTAGTGATTGTCCAGCATTCACAGCCATATAGAAGGGCTGACCATAGATAGCATTTCAGAACTTTCATTTTGGTAGTCATTGAGATGTTTGTATTTCTCAGGATTGGGCTCATTTTATTCAAATTAGCCTTAGCCATTGTAACTCTCCCTTTTTTATTACTGTGGAACATTTGGCATCAGATGTTATCATATATCCTAGATATTTAAACTGTTGGACTTGTTTGATCTTTTCACCTATACTAATGAGATTACAACTAGGATTTGCTGCTTTTTTGGATATTACCATGCACTCTGTTTTCGTTACTTTCAACAATAATCCTTTACGTCCACTTTCTGTTACAACAGTATCTAGAAGCAATTGAAGGTCCTTTTCTGAGCCTGCTATTAAAACTGTGTCATGTGCATACCTGAAGTTATTAATATTTTCTCCATTTACTTTGAGACCTGGACATAAGGATTGTTTCACTGTACATGTTAAATAGGTCTGGTGACATAACACATCCTTGCCTCACTCATTTCCTAATCTGCTTATATTCACTGTATTCTCCATTAATTCGTACAGGAGCGTTTTTTGCCTAGTACAAATTCTTCATAATTCTTAGATCTCTTCCATCTATATATAATTGTATATTATATATACGTATGTATGTTTG
>NW_004798865.1:26782-27908 GCF_000002075.1 Aplysia californica | reverse complement strand
ATTATTGTTATTATTATTATTACTACGACAGCGTTAATGTCGGCGTCGCGGTATTCTGTCCAGACGGGATGTAATTTTTACCAGGGGAGCTCACTGTGACAATGTTTGTAGTAAGGGAAAGAAACTCAGCATTAAGTCCCTTGGACAGTATCCTTAATTTAGGCACCAAAAAATATTTGTAAAAAGGACCGGGCAAAAACTGTCACGTTCTTTTTTTTTTTTATAGGCTGAACAAGTTCTTCTCCCGTCCGTATCGTGTTTGTACATTTGGTGATGTGCTGCTTTTGCTTGGGCGTTGCTCGAATCTTTGTCGACAAAAAAGTAAGTTTGTTTAGTTTGTAGTTGTTTTGTTTTGTTTTTCTTTACAATTCTACTGCCAGGGTACACCGTAAGATGAGAGATACATTTTTTGGGGGGACCCAGACTCAACACAATTGACAGAAGGGTAAAAAAAAGTCCCTTAGCTTGAATTGCACTGACACTAAGAAAGAGTCAGTATAGCATCATGGTATGTGAATCTAGTTACAATTATATAATTAAGTATGTGAGCTTAAGCGGGACAAACAAGTTTCAACACGAAATCTAAACACACGCAACACTAAACCTGGGTTGCGAATGACCGGGGTGACTCTGATGTAAGCCATAAGCCATATGGTCGCAATACCTCCAGATGTTACGTTTATCGCGGCCGCAAGAGCCACATGAATGTTGGAACATATCATACTAATACGGAAAGCATGTGTTTACGTTAAATTTTTATCTAGCATCCTATCATTGGCATCAGAAACGCCATCCGCTCCTCCCCTAAACCCTGGCCTTCCCCTTTTTCTCCTTCATTTCTTTCCCTCTTACAAATCTCCTTCTCTAGATGTATTATTTTTTTTTAAAAGTTTTATCTTTTTGTTCCCCCTCCCCTCACCCGCCTCTCTTTTTCCAAGTATCATCTCCTCACCTAGCTGTCACTAGATACAGTGCTCTTCCCTCCACCTGCTCCCCCTCCTCCTTTTCCTAGTCATACGTTATTAGTAATGCATCCTCCTCCTCTTCCTCTTCCTCCTCCTGCTCCTCCTCCCCTCCTTCTCCTCTCTCTTCTCATCCCTCTTCTTCTCCCCCTCCTCCTCCTCCT
>NW_004798865.1:23551-26682 GCF_000002075.1 Aplysia californica | reverse complement strand
CCGAAAACCCCCCGAAAATACAAAATAAAAGCCAACAAAACTGCTACCCCCGCCCCCCAACAATGTGCCTTTCTAAGCAAGCAAACAATCACTTACTCAGAGTAAGAGCAGAGACAGAGAAAACGACAAGAAAACATGGAAACGGTGCAGCTTTTTGAGGAGAATCAAACAGCTGAGCTCAAAATGATGACTGTGCCAACGATGATTTCTTCATTCTGCTTCATGGGAGCTTAAGTTTAGTTTTAGTAAGAGTTTTACGGCACTAGCAACACAAAAAGGTCATATAAGTGCCGACGATTAGTAGTAGTAGTAGTAGTAGTAGTAGTATAGGGTTTTACGGCGCTCGCAACTGCATAAGGTCATATAAGTGTCGAAGATTAGAGGAGTTACAGTAACAAACATAAAAAAGACGGAGGGGAGATTAGGACGATAGATGTTCGATAGGAAAGAAGAAGCAAACCACACCAGAGCACCCCGCCAACCCCCCATCTCATGGGAACGTCCTTCGCGGTATTTTGACACAAATCCATGTTATGGAACACAATATGTGTAGATCTACTTGAGCCTAAGAACATGACAGGTGAGGCCGTGTAAACCGAACACCGTTAATCCGAAAACAGCGGTTAACAGAAAGAACAGAAGATCCCCCGAATTTGTATTTTCTTCCCGTTAATCTGAAAACAGCGGTTAACCGTAAAAAAATAAGATCCCCCGAATTTGTATTTTCTTCTATTTATTACCCAACTTCTCTGAACCAAAATCTCTCTGCAAAGCCTAGGAAAATCCGGAAGTCCCGCGTTTTTCGATTTAAGCGGGCTCCATCGTAGTTTTTAGGTCAAACCCTGAGCTAAACAAGCATAATTTACGCCAGATTTTTTTTCCTTTTCACTAGCGAGATATATTATGTGTGTCACGACGCGGTGGAATCAGGCGCTCGTCAATTTTTGGGCATGTGGAGTTATTGGTATCATCTGAAAGCTTACTGATTGGCCTTGATTTTAATGAAAAAAAATAATAGCTATCCATCTTGACTAGAAGGAGGTGGAGTCACGTCCTGGTTTCAGGAGGGAAAAAATAGCGAGAAAATGGCCGTCAAAGTTTGGTAACTTCAGTAGCATGAGAGTCCTTGAAAACTGAAAAATTACATATTTTGTGCCTTTAATATGAATGCTCTCCAGTGAAATCTACATGGAAATGTGTTCTTATATGGACACAAAAGGTGCTGAGGGGAAAAAAGCACAAATTCCATGAAAATTGCTAGACAGGCAGAAAAAAGCCTGTATCTTTGATTTGATAATTATGACGAGTGCCTCATTTCACCACGATGCCTCACATATTTTCGGGGAAAGAGAAAAAAACCCCAACTTGGCTCAGTGGTTTGCATGTCGCTCCAGGCGAGAATGTTCCAGGCCATAAAACACACTTGATGAGGCCCACTTTACGCTCTTTTCAACAGCTTTTAGTAACGTGATACTCGGGGCCTGGTGATATTTATGTAACGATCTTTTTACTTCTTTAACCCTTTCTCTACCAAGCGCCAATGCGTTGCTGTTCTTTTTTATGACTTATTAAGGAACACCATGGCAGTGCCCAGCAGCCAGAAGAGGTCTATTTTGGTGTCAAAAACTTTTTTTTCATAAAAAAAATTGGGGTCTATTTTAGTTCACAAGCATCTGCTCTATCGATTAGAAACATTTTCAAGGGTCTAAAACATCTACAAGGTGCTGAAAATGTCCATAAAAAGTTGTACATTCAGCCATATTTTAAAGGCAGTGGTTACAAATAAACAATTGTTTAACTTAGTGGTGATAAGTCACTGAATGTGAGAGTTATTTGGTAGAAGCCAAAGGTAGAATGTAGCAGTGCCTCCTAAAACCATCATCATCCAGAGCCAGATCTGAAACAGAATTCGTCGGAACCGGCCTCGGTAGTTCGAGGGATCATCATCATCCAGTCCCAGATCTGCGACAGACATCTTGTTGTTTTGTTTTGGTAAATCTTTTTACGGCGCTCACAACTGCATAAGGTCATATGAGCGCGCGGGACACACCTAATATTTTCAGTTGGTAGGAAATTTTGATTGGCGATCATGGTTCTCCATTCATTCATTTGCTCGGATGCTCTTAAAAAAGCTACGTTTCCCTGATCTTTCCCTGTTACCCACGTTTAGTTCAGATTCCCCAAGTAGATTGCTCTGGGCCTACCCCTGCCTCGCTTGCATTCAATTTTGCCAGTGAGAGCTAGATATCTAGAAGTTCAAGACCCGTATGTCTATTCAGGTGTACAAAAAAACTGCCTCCTAAAATAGTAAATCGAAAGGTCGCCTGCTTTTAAGATTCCAAGAATGTTTGACGTTTCCTTAAATTGTTTGCTTGCTTAAGTAAGGAGAAGCGCATCGAGACATTAACGCTTATTCCTTGCAGGAAAAAAGGCAAGACAGACAGACAGACAGACAGACTGGCAGGAACAACAGAGGGGAAAGAAAAAAAAAAGAAGTTAAACTTACCAGATGTGCCCTCATCAATTAATCTCTTGGCATCTCTTGATTCCTGAGTATTGCATTGGTTTTGGTTATTCGTTTTGTGTGCTTCTTTATAAATATATATTAGGAGTTTTCTTTTTAGAATTAGTAAGCGTTTTACGGCACTTGCAACACAATTAGGTCGTATAAGGGCCGAAGATTAGAGGTGTTACAAGAGAGTAACAAACACAAAAAGAACGAGGGGAGATAAAGACGATAGATGTTTGACAGGAAAGAAGAAGCAAACCACACCAGGGCACCCGCCAACCACCCACAAGAAAGATTAAAAGTCAGCCCAAATCGCAATCCCTGCCACCAGTAGGCAGTAGGAACTCTCCGTCGATTCACAATGAAATCTTTCCTCTTTCCACGGGTGTGAACGTTCCCCTCTCTCACTCACTCAGGTAGATCAACTCACAGACTCCGTCAGCACTCCTAAACACCTTGATGGGATGCCACATCGTGATATCTATTGTACCATTTCTTTCACATCGATAACTTGCTTTCGCTGCGAGCCTTGTGAGCAGGTCTATCAGGGTGGATAGCTTGGGTAAGCAGGGGTGAGCGAAGGACGTCTGGTGCATGTGCTGGCATCTCTTAGGGTATAGCG
>NW_004798865.1:22093-23451 GCF_000002075.1 Aplysia californica | reverse complement strand
TTATTTATCTATCTATCTATCTATCTATCTATCTATCTATCTATCTATCTATCTATCTATCTATCTATCTATCTATCTATCTATCTATCTATCTATCTATCTATCTATCTTTCTATCTATCTATCTATCTATCTATCTATCTATCTATCTATCTATCTATCTATCTATCTATCTATCTATCTATCTATAAGGGAAAAGACAGCAATGCCAGTTTGGTTGTTTTTTTCATTTTCTGGCAAGATGCCTGGCAGGGTCTGCCTTAGTCCATCGAAGTCTCATAAGGAAAAACCAGCGCTGCCACTGTATGTGAGAGTTCGAAAAGATAGCCCTCAAAGGAAGAACCAGCGATATCAAGTATACTTTTCTCTGCTGCGTCCCTTGTGACCGAACAGTGACCATATTTCAGTGAAAAATGGTGAAATAATTTAGGTTTAACGCCCTGTCAACACAATAAGATTATTTAAGAGGGGGGACCTCCGAGTTTAACGTCCATCCCCGAAATGACAGAGCCAAATAGGACATTCGTATAAAGTGCCTTTTCCAAAGACACAACGTCGGACCGAGCTGAAGCTTGAACCCCCGCACTAGTCTTCTATGCGCTGCTAAACGAGAAAATCATTCATCGAGCACCCATGTTACGCTAACCTTTGATTTTTCGAAGAACTTGGGCTGCCCAAATTTTAATATCTCAGCAAGCGATTTGTACAGCCATGGCAGCTATCTTTCTTCTCATTACTTTCTACACATTCTACCAGCTGATATGACTCGTTGTCCACGAGGAAAGGTACGAAAAAGAGAAAATCTCTTTTCCAGTGAGAGGCCAAAGCAACATGGAATGCGACAGAGACATGGCAGTTGGGAGTGAAAAGGTCACTCTAAATATGCCACCCAGTTGAGGGGAGCATTTCAAGATATTCCCTTCTGAAACCCTCTCTGTTCCAGATAGAGGGGATGACACAAGCCGAATTCCAGAATGGGTCAGAAAAACTTAAACCGTACTACCGTGTCTTCTGCCTTAAACCCACTCAACCTCTGCTTGAAATTTGCATCTCACAGGCCCATCCACAGTTAATCCAGCATAGAGAGAGCTGGAATTGTCCGTTTCACACTGCAATCATTATGCAGCCGGTGGAAAAGAAACGCTCTGCAAGACTCAAGACCCTTAAACCCCTCTATAAGATCCCATTGAACATCAAAGCTGCCAAATATGCTGACATGAAGGTGTTAACGGTGTTCTGGCCCTACAGCTTTTCTCTGAAACGCCCCATCCTGGAGAACCAAGTGCTGCACAAGAGTCTGATGACTCAAAGTCACCATCCAAAAATAAATATTAAATATACTACTAAAAATAAACATAG
>NW_004798865.1:19348-21217 GCF_000002075.1 Aplysia californica | reverse complement strand
CACACACACACACACACACACACACACACACACACACACACACACACACACACACAAGTAGTCACACTCCAAGACCCGAGCGTGCCCCTACAAACAATAACAGCTGCTGTTGACGGCTATTACGTACATTATCTTCGTATTATCTTATTATTATTGGGAGAGGCTTCCAACTTTATATTATTGGCACGGAACTTAAAGATGATTGTCGTTATTAGAGCGCCATTGGTTACAGGCAAACACGCCTGTCTCAAAACAACATAACATCTCTCCCAGAACAATCGTACAACTCAATCGAACGAAATATAGGAAATATAATAAGAACTAAATGCGTGACGGCGCAGTGGAATCAGGCGCTCGTCTATTTTTGGGCATATGGGGTTATTGGTATCATCTTAAAGCCTGTTCATTTGCCTTCCTTTTGGTGAACCCCTCCCCCCCCCCCACCTAATCTTAAATAGAAGTTGAGATATAATTTATTGTATTTGAAGGAGGTCAGAGTCGCTTGGTTTCAGAGATAAAATTAACTAGAAAATGGTCGCCAAATTTTGGTAGCTTCTATAGCCTGAGAGTCCTCGGAAATTGAAAATTTACATTTTTTGTGTGCTTTTAATCAATGTTTAAAAAAAAAAGTAAAATCCACACAAAAATGGACATCAACGAGGTTGAGCGAAACAGACAAAATAAGAAGAAAAAAATGCCCATCGTCAAAAAAAATTTATTTAAAAAATCCCGATTTCTTTGGTTTCATAATTTTGACGAGAGCCTGATTTCAGCACGATGCCTCACACATGTTAAAATCGTATCTAATCGCCCATTGTTCGAGCGCTAATACGGTTGGGAAAACAATTTTATTTTCGTCGAACAAAATATTTCTCTTTAACGACGCGCCGTTTTCCTAAAGGTAAGCAGAATTGAACTTTTCTTTTCAACTTCAACTTCAGCGTCGGATTCTCGGGTCAATACTAGCTGTTGCTTGGAAGTATAGTACTCACATTTTCAAGAGTGATTTTCTTTTTTTTTTTTCCTTTTTAACCCTATCTGTACGCCCTGGAGTCATTTTGTACCCCCAGGGTTGTATTCTTCACATTTTAGAATACGTCTAGATATCTAGTACGAAGATCTCTTATATTAAACTTTCAGTATTTCTCAAAAAATCATTTTGACAGACTGCTACGCAAAGCGTACGGATCGGATTAACGAGTAAATTTCCTCTTTGGAAAGTGGTGGCACAGAGTTCTCCACGTCGCAAGGATACGATAGTAAAACACGACGTACGGATAGGGTTAAGTGGTGGCACAGAGTTCCCCACGTCGTATGGATACGATAGTGAAACACGACGTATGGAGAGAGTTAAATAATTTTCCTCTTAAGACCTGCGCAAACTGCAAATGTAAATCGGATCCATCGGCTTGAGTCAGAGCCAGAAAGCCAGCAAGCTTTTCTTTTATGGACGGGGCAAAAGCTACCATTTTAGTAGAGCATAATACGACCGAATTCAACTAGATTCGACAGTCAGTGACCTTCAGAATCAAACGCGTTCGTATTTCCAAGGTCGTGAGACGAATCTGTCGTATTGCACCAAAATGGTAGATTTTGTACAACCACGAAATAAAAATGTGGCTGGCAGACCCGTGCTAAGATAAGATCGGTTAATCCAATTTGGAGGGCACATTAAGTACATGAATTGTGCTTTGAGTAGTTTCAAAACCCAGAAATCCCCAAGATAGTACTTGAACGTAAGTCTTCACCTTTCCTTTCTTCTTCTTCTTCTTCTTCTTCTTCTTCTCCTTCTTCTTCTTCTTCTTCGTCTTCTTCGTCTTCTTCTTCTTCTTCTTCTTCTTCTTCTTCTTCTTCTTCTTCTTCTTCTTC
>NW_004798865.1:15465-17192 GCF_000002075.1 Aplysia californica | reverse complement strand
GGAGGAAGGGGGAGGGGGGAGGGGGGTATAAACTTTATCTCCTCAGAGGCTCCCTAGCAGATCTTGAAGCCGAAGACACTACTTAAAACCGCGAGGAAAACGCGCCTAATAACGATTGACTGGAACATTTTCCTACGGGGTTTTGAAAGTGCGTTGGAATCGTGGTGAAAACAGGGGCTCGTCAAAATAACGAAATCAAAGAAACTGGCATTTTTCTCTACCCATTTGGAAATTATGATCGACTTTTTTTTTTTGACTTGACACATTTCATGTCCATTTAAAAACTTCTTTCTGTGTGGATTTTTGCTGAAAAATGTTGATTTAAGGCAAAAAAAATGTAAATTTGAAGTTTATAAGAACTCTCCTAAAGCTTTTGGAAGTCGTCAAACTTTGACGACCATTTTCTCGCTAATTCTACCCCCGAAACCAGGCCACCCCACCTCCTTCAACTGCAAATAAGTCGACTCCTATTCATGATATATATTTATGTGTATTGCTTTTTTAACAAAAGCAAGACAAACGAACAAGCTTTAAAAGAATAAATGACACCAATAACTCCACATTAAGTCCAACAATTGGCGCTCGTCGAGAGCCTGATTCCACCACGTCGCGACGCAGCTACCACGACGTATGACATTGTTATCATTCGGATGATTTTGTAGCTGATCCAAACGTGGAGAGTTTTCCCCTAAGTGGAGCCATCCCGAGAAGTGGACGCTCACCCCCTCACTCCTAGTCACAAGCGGCCCTCCACAAAGCTGCCATTTGCTAGAGGTGGGCACAATCCGGATAATCAAAATCAAAAAGAATAACCGGATAATTCTCAATGAAACATTATCCGAATTCAGACTCTTAACTCTCTTTCATGACCCATTTGCCGAAGTGGATGCACCCTTTTGTTGAAGTAGTGCTAGCTAGGCCTAACCCGTTAGTCGAAGTGGTACTAACCCACTTGCCGAAGCGGTTCATATCATTATTTGCCGAGGAGGTGCACTAACATAGTATCCGGATTTTGCTAAAGCGACTCATTGCCCAGCCCTACCATTTGCCCCACTCTTCGGAGACTGGCACAACATGCAACAAGGCAGGGCCCAAGTGCCAGTGAAAAACTACGCCGGGAGTCAGAGGCTTCCAGGGCGTTTGAGTGTGGTAGGTAGCAGACCACCATTTTAATTTGAAGTTTTTTTAAAAGAAGATTTTACGGCACTTGCAACACAGTAAGGTCCTATAAGTGCCGAAGATTAGAGGTGTTACAAGAGAAATGGTGAAATGGTATAGGTTTAACGCCCGTATCAACACTGTTAGATTATTTAAGAGGTGGGATCTCCTAGTTTAATGTCCATCTCCGAAAGGACCGATCCAAGTGGGAAATTCGTGTAAAGTGCCTTTCCCAAGGACACAACATCGGACCGAGCTGAGGCTCGAACCCCAAAACCCGCTATCTCACGATCACGAGTCCGGTAGCCTAACCACTTGGCTAGCGACACCACCTGTTACAAGAGAGTAACAAACATAAAAAAAGAAGGAGGAGAGATAAAGACGATAGATGTTTGAAAGAAAAGAACCACAGCAGAACACCCTCCACCACCCACCGATACATGTTTGACAGGAACGAACGTGCACACCATATTATGATTATAATAGAGCTTCCCTAACCACCCACGACTTCGAGCCTTTTACTTTGCACACAACCCTAATGTTTCCCCTTCACTATATAACACCCCCCC
>NW_004798865.1:13525-15088 GCF_000002075.1 Aplysia californica | reverse complement strand
CACCCCCCAACCCCTCCTCAAAATTCCCAGACCACCACCACCTTCACCCCCATAATATCTCCCCAAGACTATACAATATATAATAAGAAAGCGTTAGATAATTCGTGCACCCAGATATTACCTCCACCTCCCCCCACTTCCCGCCGTCAGTATAATATTATTGATAAAAGACGAAACAACCCAGGGCCAGACCAGGTCTTTTCCCGCTCAGACAAGCCTCAACCAATGAACGCGCAGCAAACGGACATCTCAGCCAATAAGCGCGCAGCACGGGCAATAAAGCAACAGGACACTGACAAGATGTCAGAGAGACCGCTGCGATGATAAGAGAAGAATATTCTGGGTCTTATCGCGGCCACCCGGGGGTAGGTTTCGTGGTAGATCTACAGCAACGACCTAGACATTATAACGACCCTCGTGCACTAACCACCCAACAGCCAGGCTTCCCCTCCGTTGTCAAGGAGTGTTGTCATCTCTCCGAAATTCAATAATATTCACTTTTATTTTTTTAAATTATTTTTTTCTGAGACGTATTTTTACCTTGCAAACACCTCTCTCCACACTCCTTTCTTGATCTTTAAAAAAAACCGCCCCACAGCCTTCAAACATAAAAAACCAACAGCGAAAAGGAAAATAAATAAATAACTACCACCATTGAGTACAATTGATATTCTGTTGGTTTTTTTTCCCAAGTTGAAATTGACTTTTTCAAATACTATCTAGATCTAAAAGCGCACGCGCGTGCACACACACACACACACACACTCACACACACACACATACACACACACACACACATACACATACAAACACACACACACACACATACACACACACAAACACACACATACGCACACACATACACTCACACACTCGCACAGATATAATAATAATACTCACACGCTCACCCACAAAATTTGCATTATTATTATATAGATACACACCCAAACCATTATTATATAAACACCAACCTTCGGCAAATCTGAGCCGGAATGATTTTTGCTGTGGTGCAGAAAATGTAAAGACACGTTTAAGGTCAAATACCTCTCTGGAAAATAATACACTCATCGTAAACCCACGATTACACATGAAACTTGTTACGTTTTCACAAGCAAATAATACACTTATAAAAACATGATTACACACCAAAAAATGAAACTTGTACATTTTCAACAAGCAAAATTACAAACACATTAAAGAGACACACGTACAATCTTTATGTCTTACGCAACCTAATATACACACATATACACAGTAAAAAAAAACACGTGCGCACACATGCACAAACATGCACATGTATAGACATTATGCAAATATGCACACGCATGTAACGCATACACACATAAACACACACACTCATACACACACAAAGACATTCAGACATACTCACAGACACACCTCCAATCCCCCCCACCCCTCATACACACAGACACAGACATGTACGCGCGCGCGCACACACGCAGACACACACAAACATACACACACACACTCTCTCTCTCTCTCTCTCTCTCTCTCTCTCTCTCTCTCTCTCTCTCTCTCTCTCTCTCTCTCTCTCAACGGGCC
>NW_004798865.1:11995-13192 GCF_000002075.1 Aplysia californica | reverse complement strand
GTGGGGGGAGAAAGAGAAAGGGGGTGAGGAAGAAAATGAGAAGGAGAGAGAGAAAGAGAGAGGGGGGAGAAAGAGAAAGCGGAGGGGGGGGGAGAAAAAGAGAACGAAAGAGAAGGCACGAGAGACATGGAGAGAAAGAGAAATAGAAAGAGTGAGAGAGAGGTAAAAGAGTGAGAGAGAGAAAAAGCGAGAGAGAGAGAGGGTGAAAAGAGAGACAGAGAGACAGAGAGAGAGAGAGAGACAGACAGACAGACAGACAGACAGACAGACAGACAGTGAGAGAGAGTGAGAGAGAAACAGACAGAAAGAGAGAGATAGAGAGAAAGGTAGAGAAAGAGAGAGAGAAAGGGAATAAGAGAAAGATAGAGAAAGGGAGGGAGAGAGAAAGAGAGGGACAGACAGACAGACAGACAGACAGAGATAGAGACAAAGACCGAGATAGAAACAGAGACAGACACTGACAAGCAAACAAAGAGTGGAACAGACAGGTTGAGCGAGAGAGAAAGACAGAAAGAAAGTGACAGACAGCGAACACTCACCCACGCCACGCGCGAGAGAAACAAAAACCTCTCTGTACAACCAGAGAGCTTAGCAGACGCTAGGTATACAGACTCTCCGGTACATGTACTACTACTACAGACTTCAACAGAAGTTAAGGACCACTTGCAAATTTGGCAAAAAATTCCCCGAGGATTTCCGTGCTGCACGGGGTGGTTTTGCCCCTTGAGGAAGCTTTGCAGTACACATTGGTAACCCATTAACACTTTCAGAGCAAAAATTGTTTAAACATTCCTTTTTGTCTTTTTTTCGGATAAAAAAAAAATCAGAGCTGTATGTCAAGTAGTGTCAAGGTGGTCCTTAACTTATGTTGAAGTCTTTAGTTTTAGTAGAGGTTTTACAGCGCTCGCAACTGCATAACGTGATACGAGCGCCAGAAGATTAGACTAGGTGTTACAAGAGAGTAACAAACAGGAAAAAGAAGAAAGGAAGATAATAAGGACGATAGATGTTGGATAGGAAAGAAGAAGCAAACCACACCAGAACACCCGCCAACCACCCACATGTTGAAGTCTGTACATCCGGTGGCGTAGAGTACACAGCTGCCACCCGATGTACTATATTATTCTGCCGTTGTCTGACAAAACGCCTTTTTCTTTTTCTCAGCAGTTTCGACAAGTCAATTAGTTTCGGGGGGGA
>NW_004798865.1:7455-9192 GCF_000002075.1 Aplysia californica | reverse complement strand
GTGGGAGATATTCAATGTAGAGAAAGTTTCACGGAACGGACAAATGATGTGGTACTAGGAAAATATCATAGTTCAAATTAGTCGAGGGTTCTTAACGCATTCCTGAGAAATAATACATCTTCTGCAGGACTTTGGTGAACACCCCAGCACTCTACATAACTGAGAATGAGAAGATGAGTCATCTCGAGCTACACAGAAAACGAAACAATCCAGAAATCCTCCATGAAAACACATAATATCTTTTTAAAAAACAAAACCCTTTTATCCGCAAAGAAACACGCATGGCGCCATTATTGCTGTTGACATTTTAAGAGCACAGCCATAAATGTGTCCATCTTCTTATTTTCAAAAACTTCCCACCACAAACATAATTTAATGTCTTCTCTGGCAAATGGCGAGGGAGCTATCTTCCCAACATTCCAGTGTTTTAGTTTTTATTAAGAGTTTTACGGCACTTACAACATGATAAGGTCATATTATAAGTGCCGAAGATTAGAGATGTTACAAGAGAGTAACAAACATAAAAAGAAGGAGGAGAGATAAGGACGAGAGACGTTTGATAGGAAAGAAGGAGCAAACCACACCAGAGTACCCGCCAAATACCCACGTGTCCGTCTTATTTTCAAAAACTTCATACCACAAACATACTTTAATGTCTTCTCAGGCGAATGGCGTGGGAACTATCTTCCCAACATCCCAATGTGAACAGCTCAGGTGCTGCCAAGGAGCATACAAGAAAAAACCCTCATTTTCTTAAGCCGATTAATTACAGCGCTAAAAATAAATACGATATTCAGAGAACAGTGTTATTTATTTTCTTTCGATTTATTTTTTTCGCTCTCGAGTTCAGATTCCTACTTCCTTTTATTTTGTATTGATTTATACTTCAACTTGTTTGTCTGGTTTTTTTTGTTTGTTTGGTTTTTTTCGTTTCTGTTTGTATGTCTTTCTTCCTTGTACACCTCACTTACTTCCCTCCTCTCTCTCTCTCGCTCTCTCTCTCTCTATCTATCTCGCTCTCTGTCTCTGTATCTGTCTCTCTGTCCCTCTCTCTCTCTCTCTCTCTCACTCTCTCCCTTTCTCTCTCTCTCTCTCTCTCTCTCTCTCTCTCTCTCTCTCTCTCGTTCCCTCTTCGTTCATGTTGCATTCATTCAGAATCTCGTGAAGCAGTTAGAGAATACGATACTAGCAACCTGTCTGCCATACGCCCGGGGAAACTACAAAAATTATCACACAAAACACACTCTTAGAAGGATATTCTTTAACGACAGAAAGAGGGAGGGAGAGAGAGAGAGAGAGAGAGAGAGAGAGAGAGAGAGAGAGAGAGAGAGAGAGGGGTGAGAAATAAAGAAAGAGAGAAAGACAGAGAAAATATAAAGAAAAAGAGAGGACAGATAAATACAGAAAGAGAGAGAGAAAGAGCAAGAGAAATATAGAAAGAGAGAGAATGGGAGAGAGAAAGAGTGAGAAAAAATTAAAAAAGAAAGAAACAAAAGACAGAAAGAAAAAGAGGGGAAAAGAGAAAAACAAAATGAAGCAGACAGGGCACAAGATCAATCCACCCCCAAGACAGGGCAAACAGCGCCTGTCAGAGTCTGGCAAAGACTTACTCTCTATCTCTGCAGTATTATTAAATGTCACAGTCTGGCAAAGACTTACTCTCTATCTCTGCAGTATTATTAAATGTCACAGTCTGGCAAAGACTTACTCTCTATCTCTGCAGTATTATTAAATGTC
>NW_004798865.1:4998-6084 GCF_000002075.1 Aplysia californica | reverse complement strand
CTCTCTCTCTCTCACTCTCTCCCCCACAAAAGACAAAAACACGTAGCATCCACAAAACTGAAACCTGCAGTAAATGTTGTGCCAAATATCACCCGAAACCGCCTCGTCTTTTACGTCTGTTTCATTCTGTTTTTGACCCATCGCGCACCCACAAACTGATCATTATCTGCTTCCCTGACTCCAGACTTTACAACTCAGGCTTCCTGCGCTCTGTTTCAGAACAGCGCCGTTGGAACATAAATACAGTTGAAGGTTTAGAGTTTTACTGGTTTATTATTACATCTTCGGGATAAAACGGAGACCATAACAAAGGAATAATACACGCACACACACATAAAGTAAAACAGGAGACCAGCGAATTTGAACGAGCAAATTCTGCCCGAGAACTGATTTTGGGTTAAAGTTAATCTAATATGTTATATTATATGTACATATCGTCGGTCGAGAATTCTAACCGTCCAACTCCGATTTCGTAAATTTTGCAAGAGAGACAAAAAACTGAATACAAAGGCTCTTATGGGGATTTACTATCTTTAAATGGGCTAGACTGGAATACATGACTCTACTTTTAATTATTTAAAACAAAATTGCTGAAATTTTATTATTATTATTATTATTATTATTATTATTATTATTATTATTATTATTATTATATATATGTATAAATAATTTTATAATAGATTATGTGAGTGAGCAATGGGACCAGTTCTATTTATATTATAATACCATGTAATATAGGGTATCAGGTAGAATAATTGTTGAAACAATCATGTAATGGAATACCTGTAACACTCGACCTACGTACGTATTTATCTGATCCAACTCGTTGTGTGAGGGGGGGGTGTATTTTTTTAGTAGGGGTTTTACGGTGCTCGCAACTGCATATAAGGTAATATGAGCACCAGAAGATTTATAAGAGGTGTTACAAGAGAGTAACAAACAAAAAAAGAAGAAGTGGACAACATAAGGACGATATAATATGTTTGTTTGATAGGAGGAAAGAAGAAGCAAAACACACCAGAGCACACTCCACTCCAACCACCTACGGTTGGGCTTTTTGGTGGAGTGAGTGGGGGGAGGGGGGGT
>NW_004798865.1:0-1746 GCF_000002075.1 Aplysia californica | reverse complement strand
CAGACAGACAGACAGACAGACAGACAGACAGACAGACAGACAGACAGACAGACAGCGAGAGAGAGAGAGAGAGAGACACACACACAGAGACAGAGAGACAGAGACAGAGAGAGGGGTGTAAGATAATAAAACGACAAAAAAGCATTCCACGCGCTGCTCCTAACTGCTACTACTATACTGCTGCAACTACTGCAGTTAGTTACGCACGTAGAAAATTCCAGAGTGGTTCAAATCACTCACGCCTGTCCGCAAAAACAAACAGAGGAATTGACTTCAGACACCACACGACCTCGGAAACCCCGATCACAGTAGGAGGGAGGAGGAGGAGGAGGGGGAGGAGGAGGAGGAGGAGGAGGAGGAGGAGAAGGAATAATAATATTCTCCTGCAGAAGGTCTCAAGGAAAAACTCCTCTAGGTTAACGAACTACAGCTAGAGCTAGCTCTCTAGCTTGCTAAAACATCGCTACGAGATAAGATTGAGCCAAGGAGGTTACAAGTATGGTCCTTGGATTGAACGTATAGTATTCGGATCACGGGCCTCAGTTGTATAGAAATGAACCGAAAAACTGACAGTACGTAGGTGCGGGTTGAGGCTTGCACTTACAGGCCTAAGAATGTTTTAGTTTTAGTTTAAAGAAGAGTTTTACGGCACTTGCAACACAATAAGGTCATATAAGTGCCGAGGATTTCAAAACTTACAGTAAGTTGTAACAGGCTGAAGCTTGCAGCTTGAGGCCTAAAACATGTAGCCTAGCACTGTTGCTCAAATTCAATATAATGCTCCGTTGAAGTAATACTTTAGTTTTAGTAAAAGTTTTACAGCTCAAATTGCAACACAGTAAGGTCATGTAAGTGCCAGAAGATTAGATGTGTTACGAGAGAGTAACAAACATTTAAAAAAAGAAGGAGAGGGATCAGGACGATAGAATTTGACGTTTGATAGGAAAGAAAAACAAACAAACCACACCAGAGCACCCGCTAACCACCCACGCTAAATATCAATGTTATAACTGATATATATATTACCTATAGAGCAACTAAAGATGCATGTGAGTTGCAACCAGGATGCCCAAGGCCTAGATCTACTCAAGAAAAAAACTCACGAGAAAGCATTATATATATAAAAATATGCCGTGTGGAAATAATACTGTGCTAGGCCGCCTTATATCCACCCAACACACGCGATATCTTGGGGAGATGGCCGGCCGGGAAATAATGTCTTTAATAACACAACACTGAGCCTTCCATCACAACAAAAAATACTCTCCATGTGCGTTCGACCGTGACACCGTTGTTAAAAAGACGAGGGAGGGAAATCCCGTGTCTAGAGACATTGTTGGAAACAGGACACACATCACACATATCGTGTTCTACACACTTGTACAGCGTGCACACATAAGAAACAACACACAAACATACAAACAATGCGTATTGTCTACACAAGGCATAATGAGAGAGGGAGGGAGAGAGAGAGAGAGAGAGAGAGAGAGAGAGAGAGAGAGAGGAAAAGAGAGGGAAGGGGATGTTTGGTTTTATGTTTTTGGGGTAAGAAACGGCGCTCGCAACAGCATATTAATTTTAAGGTCATATGAGCGCGTGGGACACACCAAACATTTGCAGTTGGCAGCCTGAAATGTTGAATTTTGCCAGGGTGGTGGCCGGAGCCTTCTCTTGTCGATTTTAGACTACCAATGGATCTTTAACGTGCGCAACTTGGAGGAGAGGGAAGGAGAGAGAGAAGAAGAT
>NW_004798864.1:60528-61509 GCF_000002075.1 Aplysia californica | reverse complement strand
CAGACAGACAGACAGACAGACAGACAGACAGACAGACAGACAGACAGACAGACAGGCAGACAGACAGACAGACAGACAGATAGAAGGATCGATAGAAAGATAGATAGCATTTGTATAGTGCAAAATTCCCGCTCAACAGCAAGCTCTGTGCGCTTTTCAATCTATACTAATATGTGGTAGATCTACCGATTGCATGTGCCCAGGAAATATTTCGTCGATATTCTAATTTTAGATACGGTAATGCATCGTTACCATGCATTATGTAGGTAGGTACAATAATTGTTAATAGAAGGAAACAGTTTTTAAAATTATATCTTCCCCTCTCACAAAACCAAACACACACAAAACAAAATGGTGTCTGGGCTTAGAATAGAACATTTGACCATGTTGCCGACGATGAGTCTCTTTCTTCCTCATTACGATGACGTAGTTGGCAGTAGAGCTGGGCAATGAGTCGCTTCATCAAAATCCGGATAAAATTTTAGTGCACCTCTTCGGCTAATAATATGATATGAACCGCTTCTGCAAATCGGTTAGAACCACTTTGACAAACGGGTAATCATCACTTCAACAAATGGGAGCACCCACTTCGGCAAACGGGTCAGGAAAGAGAGTTAAGAGTCTGAAATCGGATAATGTTTCATTGAGAATTATCCGGTTTTCCCTTTGGATTATCCGGATTTTGCCCACCTCTAGTTGGCAGGGACGCCCTCCTCGGCAAGGGGCCGATTCATTAAGCAACAGAACGTGGCAATACTTGAAGATTTAGGATTGGCACGGTGGAACAGTGTCGCCACAGGGGGCGCTGCGAGTCGCTCGTCTGCGCAGACAGGAAATGAGGTCATACTTGGACGGTTCGCAGACGTGAAGTGAATAACGGGAGTCGTTTTAAGTCTTCAGTCGGCCCTAATGTTGTTTTTAGTCATTCAACAATGATAAAGTGGAATTTTATTTGGGAGGGGGGAAAGAGGAGGGGAAGGG
>NW_004798864.1:59198-60428 GCF_000002075.1 Aplysia californica | reverse complement strand
TTCAGCTACAAATATCTCGACTTCTTATTTAAGATAAATAAGTTTGGGGTTTTTTCCATCAAGTGCAAGCAAATGGTCAGATCATACTTTTTTTTCTTTTTTTTTAAATAAGTGTTTTACGGCGCTTGCAACTGCATAAGGTCATATGAGCGAATGGGACACAATTTTCAGTTGGTAGGTAATTTTGAATTTTGCCCGGATGGCGGCCGAAGAATACTCTTATCGATTTGGGACCACCAAGGCATCTTTAACGTGCTCAACTTGCACACGGGACCTCCGAGATTTTTCGCCAAGGAGTAACAGTAGAAAGGCGAGTAACGAACACACAAAAGAAGGAGAAGAGATAAGGACGAGGACGATAGATATTTATAGGAAAGAAGGAGCAAACAACGTCAGAGCACCCGCCAACCATCTACATGTAAACTGAACTGTCATTCCTAGAAACATCGTTTGACAATATAATTTACAGTTTTGTTGGGTTGTTTTGTTTTAGTTTTGTGTTTTGGGGTTTTTTTTTTGGGGGGGGGGGGGGGGTTTGAAGGGAATTTATATACGTATGTGATAAGTATTTGTCAAAATCTAGAAATATAAATGTACGTGCTTCTCCTGGCTTATTATTTTGTGCCATTTCAAACACGCTGTCCGAACATTTAAAAAGAGGATTATTTTCTCCTGGATTGGTTTCGTTGGGTTTTTTTCTTGGGGGGGGAGGAGGATCACTGTAGGAAGGAGGTGGGGTGGGGTGGCTGAAAAGAAAGAATGCCCGCGTAACAGCAGACGATAAAAGCCAGTAGAAAGTTTCTTCAACCTGGCTTATGATATCTTTATTGCCTGTTCCAAGCGGGAAGCGGTGGTATTGGGAGCGGCAGAAATGCTCATTGCACCTGGGTCGCTATTTATGCCCGCGGTGATGTGCTCGGGGTGAGTGGATGGAGGCGGGGCTGGGCATAGAGGTTTGTGGGGACACAGTGGTTAAGTTAAAACTCCATGTTTGTGTGGAAGTTTTTTGTTCGTTTGTGTGTGTGTGTGTGTGTGTGTGTGTGTGTGTGTGTATGTATGTGTGTGTGTGTGTGTGTGTGTGTGTGTGTGTGTGTGTGTTGGAGGGGGTGTGAGGGTGGATGGGTGTGGGTACATGTTTGATTTGGGGTTGATACACAGAAAGACAGATGTTAATGGAGGGAAAAGTGCGCTTGTGTGTGTGGGGGGGGGGATAGATGGGTAGATAAGTAG
>NW_004798864.1:52988-54689 GCF_000002075.1 Aplysia californica | reverse complement strand
GGGGGTAGGAGAAGGAAGAGGAGGAGGAGGGTGAGGATGATATGTGACGCATTGTTACATTTGTGGGGTCTTTGGAAAAAAGTAGTCTCCGTCGCAATTGGTAAGATAGAAAGTCTAGTACTAGAGGTGGAAAAGGAAAGAATAGGGACGCGGTTGGTTAGGGTTGGAACGAAGTGAAAAATAACAAGGAACTGGATGTCTCGAGTGTGAGTTGGGGGAGGGGAGGGGAGGGAGGGAAAAGGGGGGGGGTGGTTGCTGGAAACCTAGAGAGCAGAGTAGGAGCCAATATTACTTGTTACTGTGCGAATATTTTGGGGTTTTTTAAATCTATGTTCTTGACGCGTACCGTTAAATTTCGTAGACGATTCGACTTAAAGTTGAACGGACAGACAATACTGTGGATTAAATATTTCATATTTGTCTTTAGGACGATTCAGCCTACAGTTGAACTGACGGACAATGGTGTAGATTAAATATTTCATGTTTGTCTTTTACGTCAACTCTGGAACACAAAGGACCTCAGATTGGTTTCGGCTAACCGGATGTGTGTCAAGATCGTTGAACTACGGACCCGCATGTTGCCCACGGCGACTGAATTCATTATGGCGACATTGCTATCGATAATAAGGGACAGATTACACAACGCGCAGTTATCATTGTCATCATTTATCTTCTTGGCCCCACGCTCGCACGCGCACCGCCCTGCACCCCCAGACACGCACCGCCCTGCACCAGACACGCACCGCCCTGCACACTGCACAACCTCGGATGTTTCCACCATCATGCACACTCTGCTGTGCAAACTACTGCAAACTAGAGATGGGCAAAATCCGGATAATCTATTAGGATAACCGGATAATTCTCAATAAAACATTATCCAAATTGAGACTCCTAACGCTCTTTCGTTACCTGTTTGCCGAAGTGGGTGCACCCGTTTGTTGAAGTGGTTCTAACCCGTTTTTTCGAAGTGGTTCTAACCATTTTGCTGAAGCGGTTCATAACATGTATTATTTGCCTAGCAGATGCACTAACATATTATCCGGATTTTGCCATAGCGACTCATTGCCCAGCCCTACTGCAAACCACCCCCTTTTCTGTCTGACGACATGCGGTCGGCGTGCACCCTTTAGCCTTCAATGATTGCTTCATTTGTCTGCCACAGCGACATGTGAGCGACTTGAAGTCCCCGTCTAAAGACTTCCGACTTTACTGCTATGAAAAATTCATCTCTTTTGAGGCGTTCTGGAGTCTGCAGTCCGTAAAGACAATGCTAGTGCAGTTATTTAACAACATTACGGGCACGTTTAGGTTCGTTATAAGTGGTAAGAGAGGAGAAATAGCCGCCCCTTGGTCTGAAATTGATGAGACTTTCGCACTTGGCTTTGACATTCATTACAAACTATTCTTTGATGTAGATAGTTTTGCCTGTCCATTACAAAGTGATATAACATTATCACTTACTTGGTTGGAGAATAGGCATCATTGCAGGCGGCACAATGCCATAGCTGCTCCTCCCTCCTCTCCATTATCCATGAAAGGGTTTGCTTGCTGATCGTGCCAGTTATCATGCCAGTGATATATATTACGATAACGGGCAGGTTTGTTTTTTTTAAACACGTTTTCCTATGTCTCGGACTCTGGAGAGCCCAATTATAAAAAAGAAACATGAGAGCTTTAACATACAGGGTGATGGGGTGCTCT
>NW_004798864.1:48175-49402 GCF_000002075.1 Aplysia californica | reverse complement strand
CTCCCCCTCCCTCGACCCTCCAAACCCGCCCCATCTGGAGCCCATCGCCTGTTCCACCTGGCTGTACCCTGGCTACAGTGTAGCGCCTCCCACCTCCCGCCTCACTGACCCCCCAGTTCATGACCTCTGCTCCCTGACCCCGGACTCTCTCCATCAAAGCTCAGGACGTGACTGCAGACATCTGTCTTGTCAGTCTATCGGCTTTCATCTTGTCCAGGCCACTTGACCACTGGTCACTCTCCTTGAAACCAGACACCTGTCCCGTCGTCCTCTTTTCACAAAATCCTTTTCTCCGATGGACCGAAATAACGGCAAGGAACTGTATCAAATCGGGGGTAAATCAAGAACAGATAATACATGTACAGTATTTATATATTGGACAGTTGGTATAAAAGCTAACGGACATTATGATATTTCATTGAAATTATAGTGATATCAGTAAAGAAAATCCACTATCAGATAAGTGAGACAGAAACAGACGGACGGACGGACGGACGGACGGACGGACAGACAGACAGACAGACAGAAATTGAGAGAAAGACTCAGAAAGACACTCAGATGGAGAGAGAAAGACACACACACACACACACACACACACAGAGAGAGAGAGAGAGAGAGAGAGAGAGAGAGAGAGAGAGAGAGAGCCCGGGAAAAATACAAACTAAAAAAAACCAATAGAATAAAGGGGGGAGGGGAGCAATTTGAATACCACTTACAGCTTATTTCCATTCAGCTCGTCTCCGATCATTAAATAACTGGCAGGATTACTCTGTCTAGCGTGGGTGCGTCCCCGGTTATAAAACGGCCCACAGACAGAGAACAGACTGACTGGTTTATTCCCAATATCCTCAGATCGAGAAAGTAAGTATGTCTAACACCGCCGTAAAAGTGTGACGCAGAATAAATTATCTGTCTGCGGCGGCCACTGTTTTTATGCGGGAGCGAAAGTACATGTACCAATGACGTACGACTGGTCAGTTATGGTGATCTACGAGTCTGGACGTAAGACAGGCTGATGGTTGTCTACGTCATATCTCGCCCGTCCCTGTGTCGTCCCTATGTACCTTTATTGTTGTCTACGATTGGCCTGCCCTCTAGCGGCGCGGCTCGCGACGTGACGGGAATGCTGATTTGTGTTTATGGGCGATTTCAATTACGGGAAAGAAAATACAGACAAAAACAAAAACAAAAACAGTACTAGAAAGAAAACACCCCTCCTCCTTTTTC
>NW_004798864.1:43999-46374 GCF_000002075.1 Aplysia californica | reverse complement strand
TGCATATGTGTGTATGTTTTTGTGTGTGTGTGTGTGTGTGTGTGTGTGTATGTGTGTGGTTTGTATGTGTGTGTGGGGGTGTACATGTATGTGTGTGTGCGTGTGCGTGGTTTGTATGTTTGTATGTGTGTGTGGGAGGGTGTACATGTGTGTGTATGTGTGTGTATGTGTGTGTTTGTGTGTGTATGTATTTATGTTTTGAGGAGGGGTAAACTCTTGTTTTCCATGAAACTGTAGAAGTACGTAGTATACACGATAGGCTTATACGCACCTCTTCCTCTCGTGTGACATTCATAGATAAAGGCTGTATCACTATCGTAATATTACAAAGATTGCCGCTGTCTACGTTGTAAGAACTGCGTTTTGAGTTTAGTTAGTTAGTAGTACAGGGTTTTACGGCGCTGGCAACTGCATAATAAGGTCATATGAGCGCGCTCGTTTTGAGTTTGTTGTGTTGTAAAGTGGGATGACAGAATAAACAAAACGGACGGGAGTGTCAAAAGAGCCGTAAAAGCGTGTTTTGGGAGCGGCAGTTTGTCTCATCTTTTCTTCCCTCACTCAGTTGTTTCTTAGACTAAAGGGCCGTTGTCGTATAGTTGTGCTTCTGTTTTCTGGCGTAATATTGTGTTTTTATGATGTATGTTTTTTGTGTATGTATTTATGTCTGTATGCATTTATAATTATTATGCATGTATGTATCTTCGCCTTTTGGGATCAATGAAAATGTAATTTATATTTTATTTTTAAAATTTTATACGAACAAGCAGACTCTGGTAAATAAACGAATAAACGGAGGTGTAAAAGCATTGGGTGCATGTATCTAGTAGATGGAATGTTATCTGTCCAGGCTACAGTAAGATGGACGTAACACTCTCTACACTTGGTAATACGGATTTCGGAACTCTAAAAAATATCTCTACCCTATGATGAATTACTCTCTGTGGGTGGTTGACGGGTGCTCTAGTGTGGTGTGCTCCTTCTTTCCTATCAAACATACAAAATAGTATCGTCTTTATCTCTACTGCTTGGGCTACGACTATTCCACGTTGAACCTACCGGTTCTTGTCCGCTCACCGAAGTCTCCTTTGTTTTAGTAGAGGTTTTTACGGCGTTCGCAACCGTAAAACTCTTGTGAAAACTAAACTGAAACACAGGCATCGGTTCCCGTGAAAGAGACCCCCTCCCCTGTGTGTGAGTGAGAGAGAAGCGCCTCTTGTTTTACTACATTGTCAATCTCGTGGCTCTGGCCCGGGCTGTTTATTGTACTAGGGATAGCGTATCTCGGGGAAAATAGCCGGGCCGCTATATACCCGTAGGTGTTCCGACATGCTGATAAGGGAACAGGGGAACGGAACGGAATCTCCTCGGAAATTTGATCCCTGTTTTTATCATTTTGTCCGACCGTCCCTTCAACGTTTTGATACTACGGGGAGTTTTATATTTATTTTGTTCGCGTCTCTACTTTTCTTTTTGAATTTAAAAAAATGTTTCTCGAGGCTTTACCCTCTCGGGTAGAGGTGGGCAAAATCCGAATAATCTATCCGGATAACTATTTATGAAACTCTGTCCGAATTCAGACTCCGAACTCTCTTTCCTGACCCGTTTGCCAAAGAGGGTGCACCCGTTTGTTGAAGTGATGCTAACCCTTTTGTTGAAGTGGTTCTAACCCGTTTGACGAAGCCGCTCATATCATAATCATTTGCCGAAGAGGTGCACTAACATATTATCCGGATTTTGTTAAAGTAACTCATTGCCCAGCCCTACTCTCGGGCTTGTAAAGTTGTTTTTATTTTTATGTGTTACTAGGAAAAACAAAACACACATAACAAAATGAAACAAAACAAAATAAAACAGAACAACAATTGTTTGACAATGTGTAGAGATAAACTCCCACCGTCCGTGTAACAAACCCAAACTTTGACTTTAGGTGGCAGAAAAAGGGGAACGGTTCTTCTACTTTTGGCACACACTTTTGTATGTTTAGTTTGTTGGTCACGTGAGCAACGGTTCATTCTGAAACCAAATAGAGGTAAAAGATTATATAAAACAGACCAACGTTATCGGCGAGATAAAAAAAAGATAAATCTATAGCAAAACAGCTTAAACCTTCTCAAAGGGATGGAACATCGATAAGAGTAGGCTTCGGCCGCCACCCGGGCAAAATTCAAAATTTCCTACCAACTGAAAATATTAGGTGTGTCCCGCGCGCTCATATGACCTTATGCAGTTGCGAGAGCCGTAAAACACTTTACAAAAACAAAAAAGGGATGGAACATGAAAACAGCCAAGTCTAAAGCTGACTGAGTGAAAATTTCGTCAACAACCCCCAACACCCCTCCTTCCCTCTAAAAAAACCCACAAACAAACACAAACAC